>NC_061119.1:50020530-50227826 GCF_002878395.1 Capsicum annuum | reverse complement strand
TATCAAGTACCAAAACCCATAGTGAACATAATTCTATTTTTCCACAAACTCTTGATTGAAAACACCAAAGCTAAAGTGACCAACAATTATTTATTAAAATCAAAACCCCTCATTTCAGGAAACATCCAACTATCAATTGATTAACTTGCAAACGACTTAAGTTCATATCATATTCTATGTGGGATTCAACCCCAATCTAGTTGGGTTATATATTGACAACGATCGCTTACATTCTTATTAGAGAAATATAGTTTGAGCGTTAATAGAATTTTGGTTAGAATCTATTACCTTCTTAGGGTATGTTATTTTAGGGGTTGATATTCATGTCGATCCTGAAAAGACTAACACAGTTAAGCAGTGGCCTAGACCTATCACTCCATCCTATATCAGGAGCTTTTTGGGTTTGTTTGGGTACTACAAAAGATTTATTGAAGGGTTCTCCTCTGTATCGGCACCATTTACTATGCTTACCTAACAGATAGTAAATTTTATGCACCAGACAAGTGTGAAAAGAGTTTCCAAGAGTTGAAATATAGATTGACTTCAGCACTAGTATTAGCTTTGCTAGAAAGGTTGGATGTATTTATGGTATATTGTGATGCTTCTAGAGTTGGGTTAGGTTATGTATTGATGTTGAATGGGATAGAGAAAGCCTATGCTTCCAGACAACTTAAGGATCACAAAAATAATTACCCAATTCATGACTTAAAGTTAGCTGACGTGGTGTTTGCTTTGAAAATATGGAGGCACTACCTTTATGGTATGTATGTTGATATTTTCACTTACCATAAAAGCCTTCAGTATGTATTTACTTAGCAAGATTTGAATCTCTATCAGAGAAGGTTCTTGGAGTTGTGGAAAGATTACAACATGAGTATGCTCAATCATTCGGGTAAGGCCAATGTGGTGGTCGACGTAGTAAGTAGGTTGTACATAGGTAGTGTAACCCATGTAAAGGAGGAAAGATGAGAATTGGACTAAGAGGTGCATAAATTATCCCATTTAGGAGTTCGTTTGCTCAACACTAATTGTGGGGGAGTAGTAGTTCAGAATGGTTTTAAATTATCATTTGTAGTGGAAGTGAAATAGAAGTAGTGGAATGATACCATCCATAATCAGACATTGGAAGCAGTCCAGCAATGGAAGTTTGAGGTTTTCTCCCAAGGGGGAGATGGTGTACTTCGCTATCAAGGTAGACTTTGTATTCTAAATATAGATGGATTGTCGGAAAGGATATTAGCTGAGGCTCATGATTCTAGGTATTCGATTCATCTGGGTGATACTAAGATGTATTGAGACCTATGAGAAATTTATTGGTGGGTTGGTATTAAGAGAGACATAGTTGAGTTTGTGGAAAAATATCCAAATTGTCAGCAAGTAAAGGTTGAACACCATAGACTGGGAGGTGTGATGCAAGAAATTAGTACCCCTTCTTGGAAATAGGAAATAGTGAATATGGATTTCATCACTAGGTCACCTCAACGAGACATCAGCATGATTCAACTTGGGTTATAGTAGACCGCATTACTAAGTTAGCTCATTTCCTACCTGTCAAGACTTCAGAGACAGCAGAGGATTATGCCCGAATATGTATCCGTGAGTTAGTAAGGCTTTATGGGATACCTTTATCCATCATTTTTGACAGAGGCACACAGTTCACTTTGTAGTTTTGGCGATCTTTTCAGAAAGGCCTTGTTACAAAAGTTAAGCTTAGTACTTCTTTTTATCCGTAAACCTATGGTCAGTACGAACTCACAATTCAGACACTAGAACACAAGTTGAGGGCGTGTGTTTTAGATTTCAAAGGAATTTGGGATGACCACTTACTATTGATTGAGTTTAATTATAATAAAATCTATCATGCTAGCATTTGGATGGCTCCGTTTGAAGCACTATATGGGCGTAGGTGTAGATCACCTATAAGATGGTTTAAGGTTTGAGAAGTGGCATTAATTGGGCTGGAATCTATTCTTAATGCTATGACTCAGGTTTAATTGATCCGTGAAAAGTTGAAGACTTCACAGAGTAATCAGAAGTCGTATGCTTATATAAGATGAAGGGAACTTGAGTTTGAAGTAGGCGATTGGGTATTCCTGAAGGTGTCGCCTATGAAAAGAATGATGAGATTTGGAAAGAAAAGGATGTTAAGTCCATGATTTATTGATCCTTATAAGGTATTAAAACTTGTAGGAGAGTTTGCCTATGAATTGAATCTTATATCAAAGTTAGTTGCGATTCATTCAGTGTTGTTTCAAAGCTCAAGAAGTGCATTGGAAATCCGTCCTTAGTAATTCCCCTAGAGCATATTGGGGTCAAGGATAAATTGTCGTATAAGAAGATTCCTATTAAGATACTTGATATAGCAGGTCTGAAGGCTAAGAAATAAGAAAATAGCATCTATGAATGTTGTCAGGAGAAACCAGTTGTTGAAGAGGCCAATTAGGAAGCGGAGGAAGACACGATAGCTAAGTCTCCTCATCTTTTTTCTTCCAACTTAGTTTCTATCGAAGGTAAATAGTTATTTTCAATTGAGACACTCCTTTTTAATTCTGTACAAGTATTCTTTAGTCATATTATGTATGGTGTATGCTTAGATCTTTATGATAGATATAAGCTTGTTTATAAGTTGATTGTTAGAGTGATTGCTCCTTTTCCCAATCCTAGGTGATTCCACATTCGAGAATGAATGTTTCCAAGGTAGAGTAATGTAATACCCCATGTCTGGAGGTTTTTGTAAATCATACTACTTCACTCTTAAGTCATACCCTATCATAAGAGTAAGATGTTATACTCGATGCAAGACAGTTTAGTTGGGTGAACTTTTTCTTGTGGATACGACTTAACCCCCTTGAAGTCCTCAAGTAGTCTATGATTCATACAATGTTAGGTTGTAAGTTTTTCGGTGAGGTATTCCTAATGTTCTATCCAAGGAACACGTATAGGGTCAAGGTTCATACCAAAAGGATACAAGTCATATGAGAGACTTGTATATTGGCCAGTGTGTATGCCCCTTTAAGTTTTTTATGCTTGACAGTAGAGTATATAGGTCGTACTCTATCATAAGATTCATGTAGTAGACCCGTATAGACTGAGGAGCTTTTTCTGTAAAGTTTAGCTAAGGGCTTTTTAATCTTTTCCTCCCTTAAAAATTCCCATCCACAACTTATGACCCTCATAGAGGTGTTATTTACCCACCTATTAAAATAAAATAACAATTCTTACATCCTCTCATCTCTAAGAATCTTCAAGACTAGGGTTTCTTTCTCAAGTTCATCCTTCAACTCACAAGATTCAAGTTTCCTTCATAAGCCAGGAACTTTAAGGTATGTGGAATTTATGAACAAGGATATTCATTCATCCTTATACCCAAAACTTGTTTTAAAGTTTAAGTTATGTTATTTACAATTAGGGTTCACACCCAAATTATCTTTCTTTGAGTTTATGAAATTATCATGTAATTGATTTATTAATGTGCAAAAATGTTCTCAGCTATCTATGTTTTGACTTGAAGATTCTCTATTATGATTTGAATATCATGAGATTGATTTGAAAACATTGATTAAATATTTCCAATTGAGTTTTAAGAATGATATTGTATTACAAGTTATATGAAAGAAAATATGATATTTAAGTCTTAAGAATAAGTACTTTACAAGGAAGTTTGATCTTTTGATTCAATGAAAAGACTTGAAATCCACTACTTTTTATCTTAATTATGTTCTAAATCAAATAGAAGAATAATTGGTTTCTAGAATACAAATCCTTATTCTATTTTAAGGTGGATTTCCTAAAGTATGAAAAAATAAGTATTCTAGGAGTAGAATTTAGCACCGAGAAGGGAAAGCAGATGAGCGTATCCTAAATTCTCAGAAACTACGAGCCAACATAGGTTAAGTTTTTTTCCAATATAGATAAATTTAATAATAGTGATCACTAAGTTAAGGTTCTATTCTGATGGCAAGTGTCGAATAGCTCCCCCTAATATGGGTAAGATGTTGGACTCCATGATAGGTCACATGGTTTATTTCGGTTAGAAGAATCTCCCATAAGCAAGGTTAAAAAGTACAGATTTAAAGAAACTAAGTGTTATGTCTCACTAACTTTATTCATATGCTTTATACTCTATGTTTATGATTTTTAGTCTTAAGTTTTTCTCAAGTCTAAGGTGAATCATTTACGGTTAGCATGCATAGTTTGAAAGCTTATATATATATATTCGACATTGTTTTACATATGCATTCACCCCCGCATGCTCAGGGCTTTCTAGAAGTACTTATCCAAATATGCATCTGTGTGCTACATTGTTTTACAATGTAGGTTCTGCTGCCCAGTCTAGTTGCACGAGTGATTTCGAGATCATTATCTGCATTTCAATGTTTGGTGAGTCCTCATAGTCCGAGGACCCTATCTTTTAGATTTATGTTTCCTTGGTGGAATTAATTTAGACCTTGATTTTAGTTTTATTTTTGGGTCAGCTGGGTTCTGTCCAGTGGCTCTAGTTATTAGTTGAGGCTTGTCTTATAGCGGATGTTTAAGTTTAATTTCAAGAAGTCTATGCATTGATTTCCAGCTTAAATATTCACTTTAAGTTATGATATTGTTTATCTTTAGTTCTCTTCATATGATAGCCACCATTATTACCTGAGTTCCAAATCAAAAAGATATCATGGGTTAGTGTGGGGCTATTCGTTGCCTTGAGCACCGTATGATGTCCAGGGCATGATCTCGGGGCGTTACACCAATGATACATTACTAACTCATGAATGTACTTGTTGGCATAGTCTTCTGTCGTATCTTAAGTCTTAATAAGTAGGAAATGAACCGATTTGCTCATTCGGTCGACTACGACCCAAATTAAATTATACTGACGTCATGTATGAGGCAACCCTATGATTAAATCCATATTCACTACTTCCCACTTCAAAGTAGGGATACTGATCTCCTATAGCATGCAACCCGATCTCGGATGTTCAAACTTAACTTTTTGTCAATTGGGGCACCTGGATACAAACTCAGTTATGGCCTTCTAAATACCATTCCACCAATAGATTTTTTGCAAATCAAGGTTCATCTTAGTAGCACCAGGATGAATAGAATACTTTGAACTATGAGCCTCGGTTAGTATCCTTTCCCTTAACCCATCTACATTGTGAACACAAAGCCTACCTTGATAGCAAATTACACTATCTCTCCCTCAGGAGAAAACCTTAACCTACTGCTACTGGACTGCTTCCAATATTTGGCTATGCATGGGATCCTTACGCTTCTTCTCCTTTACTTTCACTACCAGAGATGATTCTGAACCACTACTCCTTCATCATCCGTGTTAAGAAAATATACTCCCAAATAGGCTAACCTACAGACTTCTTTGGCCAACTTTAATTCTTCCTCTTTAACATAAGACACACGACCTATAGACAACCTAATTAGTGTATATACCACCATGTTAGCCTTACCCATATGATAAAGCACATTTATGTCATAATCTTTCAATAACTCCAACCACCTTCTTTGATGAACATTTATCTCCCTTTGATAAAACTCATACTGAAGACTTTTATGGTCAGTGAAAGCATCAACATGCACACCAGAAAGTTAGTGTCTACAAAACTTCAAAGCAAACACCACAACAGCAAACTACAAATTATGAGTTTGGTAGTTCTTTTAATGATCCTTAAGTTTCCTGGAGGAATAAGTTATTACTCTCCCATTTTTTATCAACACGTAACCTAACCCAAATCTGGAAGTATCACAATACACTACGAATCCATCTAGCCCCTATGGCAAAGCTAACACTGGTGTCGAAGTCAATCTATTTTTCAATTCTTGGAAATTCTTCTCATATTTATCCAACCATACTAAATTCACCTTCTTTTGTGTCTACTTAGTTAATGGTGTGTCTATGGAGGAAAATTATTCAAAAAATATTCTATAGTACCCAGTCAAACCAAAAAAGCTCCTAATGTCAGATAGAGTGATGGGTCTAGGCTAGTACTTTAATGCATTAGTCTTTTGAGGGGATACATGAATACCAACCCTTGAACTAATGTTTACCAAGAAGTTAACGGACTCTAACCAAAATTCACACTTACTAAACTCTGCATATAGTTTACGTCCCTTGAGGGTTTGAAGCACGATCCTCAAATGATCCATATGTTCCTCCTCACTCTGAGAATATACTAGTGTCTCATCTATAAAAGCAAAGAAGAACACGTCCAAAAACTACTTGAGGACCTTGTTCATCTAGTCCATAAAAATTGCATGAGAATTTGTTAGTCCAAATGACATAATCACAACCTCAAAATGATCATACCTTATTTGGAAAGCCATCTTTGAAATGTCATGCTCCCTAACTTTCAACTGGTGGTACACTAACCTAAGGCCAATCTTAGAAAACCACCAGGCACCCTAAAGCTGATTGAACAGATCATCGATTCGAAGAATAGGGTACTTGTTCTTAATGGTAACCTTATTTAGATATCTATAGTTTATTCACATTTTGAGAGTTCCATCTTTCTTATGAACAAATAAAATTGTAGTTCCCCACAAAGAAACACTAGGTCTAATGAAACCATTATCTAAGAGATCCTTAAGTTTCTTCTTTAACTCTTTATGTTTGGCTGGAGCCAAATGATATGGAGGGATAGATATGAGCTGAGTATTAGTAAGGAGATGAATTCTGAACTCTATTTCTCCGTCTGGGGGTACCCCTAGCAGATCTTCAAGAAAAACCTCTAAGAACTTATTGACTACACTGACTGATTGAATTGTCGGGGTTTCATACTTAATATCTTTGACTCAAACTAAATGGTAAATACACCTTTTTGATATTAAATTCTTGGCCTTAAGATATGAGATAAAATAACCTTTGGGAGAAACAGAACTACCTTCCTACTCAAAAATTATCTCATCAGGAAATTAAAACTTCACTATATGAGTGCGATAATTTATTGATGCATAGCATGAATGGAGCCAATCCATGCACAAAATAATGTTGAAATCTGTCATCTCTAGTGCTATCAATTCCTTTAGTATGACTTTATGGAGAAAAGTAATCAGATATTTCCTTTAGACTCGCCTAGCGATAACTCACTCACCTACTGGGTAGACACTGATAAGGTCATTAGAAGATTTTAAGGTTTTACCCCAAAATTTACAGCAACAAGCAGAGTTATATAGAAGAGATTTGACCCTAGGTCTAGCAACAAATATACATCAAGGTGAAAGGCATAAAGCATACCAATGACAATATCTAGTGAACTCTCCTGCTCCTAATAGGATGGTAAGTTTTAGAACCGATTCTGGCTCTGACCAACACTAGTACTGGATAATACACCCTATGAAGAGAATGGGCAACCTGGCTTAGCTGATGAATTTGTAGACTGAGTCTGAGGATGAGCATCCCTACTTCCCAGCATAGTATATGGGCACTCTTTGATCCTTTGGCCCAATTTGCCATAACCATAACAATACTTCTTACCCATCAAAAACTCACCAATAAGTGTCCTACCACACTTTGCACATGTTGGATAACTGGGCCTCCAAACCATACTGTTCTAAGACCTGGAATTTGAAGTCCTACCCCACTTCTTTGCCTAGTCTTGGCTGCAGGGGCACTGGCTGAGAATGATGCAGATAGTAACAAGTGTCCCTAAAATTGCAAATGACTTCCCCCTTTGGACCTTTATTGACTATACTCAAAATATCCATTCCTAGCTCTTTTATTCCTCTTCTTTCTTTATTTTAACTTTTCTACCTCAATCTATTGTGCATATGTCATCAATAAAGAAATATGCATGTCTCCAATAATCCTTGCAATTCGACACTCTTTGGCCACTAAATATAATACCTCGGTAACAAATTTACTCATAAGAGCTCTAGAGTCAAATAACAGCTTTAGGTATACTTAGTTAGTTGAGTGAACTTAAGGAAGTATTCCTTTATAGTCATCGAGTCCTGCTTCAGATTCATAAACTCCTCCTCCTTGGCCTTCCTTATCTTACGAGGAAAGAACCTGTCTAGAAAAGTACTCTAAAATATCTGCCAACTTATAGGAGTTGTATTCTCACCCCTACCATCCTTCCACATAATGGCCCAATCATAAGAAATATCCTATAACCAATAAGATGCTAAGTCCACACTCTCCTCTTCAGTAACATCCATGATCTGAGTAATCTTTTGCACCTCGTCAGTAAAGAGTTGAGGATCCTCATCCACCTTTAACCCATGGAACTCGGGTGGATTCATTCTCATAAAAATCTGAATCTTGGTTGCAGCTAAGTTGCCATTTTACTGAAGTGGGACTGTTGCATGTTGGTTTCCCTAAACATTAGAATTCACAACTTGGGCCAACGCTTGAAAGACAACCTAAAACTCAACTTAAGAGACATTTTTATTCAGAGGTTATGCATGTCGTGGTGGTTGATCACTGTTTCAACGGGAGTTAGCTCGGTGAGGAGGCATATTCTATAATATGAAAGTACCAAAATAAGAAAATAGTTACAACTTCAAGCACGATTGATCATGAAAGAAAGGATGATTCCTTGCTCATCTCATAGCCTCTTGATCATAAATATGGCATGCTTCACACTCATTATCAAGACTCTACGTAACGTAAGTTTTCTGACTCCCTAGGACTCAATATAACCTTTGGGTCTAATAAAAAGTATGTAACGACCCAAGAGTACCCCTAGATGTCACACGATGCCTACGACTACAAATAGCCCTAAGCTAAAACTTAACATCTATATAATTTAAAACTCTTATGAAAAGTAAACGGACACATATGTATGAATATGGGAGGATGCTACTCAAAATCTTATTCTCAACTTAAAGACTTGAAGTCACAAACAAACACTTTAAACTCTAAATGTGTGTAGTTTTACAAGCCTCTACTACTAGCTAGAGAGCTATTGGGACAGACCCCAGTTGACCCAGATGAAATCTAAAATATAACTAAGTAACTTTCATCAATGTCTAATAATCTAATGAGATGGATCCTCGGACTATGAGGACTCACCAAATGTCAGGATGCAGGAAGTGATATTCGTGATCAATCGTGCTACTAAAAAAAAACACCAGAACCTACATTATAAGACAATGTAGCACAGAGACATATATGTATGGTTCAGTACTTCTTAATATACTAAGTACATGGGGTTATTGCATAAGTAAAATATAAATTGATTTTTATACATATATACTTCCAAACCCTACATGCTAAGTGGAAAGGACTCACCTTGGACTTAAGTGAATCTATAAACTGTATAAGCATAAAACATGAGTAATAAGGCATACGAAATAAACATAGTAAGTCAATACACTTAGTTTCTAAAATCTTTACTTTTAGTATTTCTTGTGGGAGATTTTTCAAACTAACATAAACCATCTAAGATATCATGTATTCCAAAGTCTTACCTATGTTAGGAAGAGTTTTCCTACCTTTTCCATCAGAATAGGATGAAAGATTATCCTTTCTCAAAACCCCATATACCTAGATTTACTTGACATGCAACAAAAATCTACACTTAGAGGCTTGAGAGATGTCCTTGTGGAAGAAACCCTAGACTTGTTTTCTTGAGAATGGGACGAGGAGAAGTGTTGTTAATTGATAGAGAATAGATAAAAAAAATAATGCCTCTCTTCTTACATTATAAGTTGTGGGTTGGAAGTTTTAAGAGGGGAAAAGAACAAAAGGCCCCTAAACTGAACTTATAAAAACTTGATTGTCATTCATCATGAGTCATCTCATGACTTATATCATCTATTTACGAGTAGATCTAGCAACTCGTAAACTTGACAAAAATAAAGAAAGTATTCACCGGTCTAGATATGAGTTATATTTTATGACTCGTAACATATCACCATGACTTATAGCAACCACTCATAACTTGCTCCTCACTATAAAACTCATAACATCTAGTAACGACTCCTAACGTCAATTCTTCAAGTGACCAAATACTTTAATCATTTCACATTGTCTTCATTATGATTGTATCATACAACTCGTGATGAGTCTTAATGACTATAGGGATGAGTGGTAAGTTTAAAGCTGACATTAAGAGCATGGGTTATAAAATAAACGTTATCGTCTGCTTTAATTTAAGATTTTATACACACACACACACACATATATATATATGGTTCTAGACGAAGTAGATTAATGATGATGATGATGATTAGAAATTCTAGATCAAGAGTAGGTTGGTGTATATGGGTACTTCTAAATCCCCTAGGGGCCTATTAATTTATGAGTCACCATGCCAGAGAAGATAGGTCATTGTAGGTCCTACCTTTGCAAGCCATCAAGATGGAGATGGTGTATACACTGGGTTACTATATGGCATTTGGATCGGTTATGGTATCATGGATTACATTCATTCTTGCATGTTCATTTCCTATCACTAGTATATTATTTGATTACTATATCTGTCAGCCTTATGGGGGGTTTTATAGGTATGGGTTATGAGTGTTGTTTGTTGTTTGTTGTGTGTTGATTGAGCCTTCAGAGTTATAGGGCTTGATTTAGGTATTGTTTATCCTGACTAGTCTATTACCTTATTATTATTTTTTTTATTATTATTATCATTATTATTATTATTATTATTATTATGTTTAGTCCGTGGCAAGCTAATTATGGACGGATACTGATATTTGATGTATGATTTTGATTTCTTTCTCTTACGATTGTCTTATTATGGATAATTCTTTCATGTTTAGATGTTTGGACTAGGGACCCCTGATTATGCCAGAACTAGTTTCCTACTTGATTAGAATTCCTTGTGATGCTAGATTGACTACCTTAGGTTATACTTTTGAGTTAGTGTAGATAAATATATATACCTAGCTATAGTATCATTGTATATCCCTTCTTTTCTTCATTTTTTGATGTTGTATATCAATTTATTGGCCTTGTATACTACTATATATACCTCTTATACCTTTTATCTGTATAATGGCTAGTGATATATGGTATAATTCTTAGGTCTCTGAATATGGATAGAATTTGATAGCTCATCCTTATTATCTCCTTAGTTTCATTATGTTAGTTTTCTAGACATTAGTTGTAGCTTACATTTCTGCTTGAATGTTATCTATAATTGCATTATCTTCAGAGCTCAGTCTGCATTTGCCTTCTAAGTACCACATGCTTGGTACTCATACTACACTTTTGTAGCCTGCAGATCATAGTACGTGTTCTCACTATTACTGTGTGCCCTATATGGAGAAGCTATGGATCAGAGATTTAGGGTGAGCTCCTAACATTCGGAGTATTAATATTCTACCTCTTAAAAACTAGTGTGATCTCTATGTTGTTTGCTGATCTGGGTTGAGTTAGTATATTCATTTAGTACTTCATTTTGTATTCTTATTATATTAGAAGCTGTAGTACTGATTCCACCCGATTTTGGCGATGTTTTATATATATTAGTCTTTATCATAATTATCCTCATTTTTTCCTTTATTTCTCTTATAGTTAGGGATGGTTGTTCAGTATTTGGTTTGGTATTTTAAAAGTTTGGGCTTGGTAATTCCATAATCAATATTTGAGAATAAATACCACATACCATACTTTTAAACATCGGTTCGATAATTTGGTAATTGATAAATTTAACTTTGGTAATACCATAGTAAAGTTGGAGTGTACAAACTACATTTAAGCTTCAAAAAGTATATTTAATAGAAATCCTTTTTTTATTCTTTTCTATGCTTTTTACAAATATATTACCACGGTACAAGAGATTCTTTAGGATAGCTAATATTATTGTCTATTGGGTTAGTTAGACATATTGTATTATATTCATACGTATATAATAATTAGGTTTTTGATAAATAACGAATACAAAAAGGTTTTAATATCTTGTACCAAACCTATTTCCAAATACCAAAATATTGAAACTTTACTCCCAAATATCGAATAATGGAATACCAAATACAAAATTTTTTGGTTTGATTTGGTGATTCAATTTTCAGTATTTTATGCCCACCCTATTGATAGTCTGTTACTAAAAGTTTCAGACTACAAGTTGGCTTACCTTCTAGTGGGTTATAGTAGGTGCCATTATGTATTATGAAATTGGGTCATGACATTTCTCTTTTTCTCCAACCCTGTCTTCCCTAATTGCTCATTGGCAGTTTCTTTCCTAGTAGTTTCCTGAGCCATCAAGTAAGTAATGACCTGATCTACAGTTTGTAATGACCTGATCAACAGTTTTCTAAACACCATATTGAGGTGGCTAATTCAATATTTTTGGGTCATAATGAAATCCCTCGAGTAGAGCTCCTTGATCATGAAGTCTTTCTCGCTCCATCTTTTGATTTTGTCTTAGAGATCTTTAAATCTCAAGATCATATGAAATCAGGGAGCTACCTTAACTCTAAGTATTGGGCATACACTGATTTATGCCCAAGAAATAGTATAAAAACCAAAAATCAACAAACAAAACCAACAACTTCAACAAAATCGATCTATAAATGAATAAATGTATTACTTGGCAATGGTGCCAAAATTTGATCTTGCACCATATTATACACTTTAATGAAGTATAAAGAAATCATTAAACAAAACTAGGTTGGGGTCAAACCCAGAGAAATAGGCCAAAAATCTATCAAGATTTTGTTGATGTAATTGGGAGTTGCGTAAAAAAGGGAAGTTTTGTAACAATAAGAGTAATAGTAATAGTTCCTGGTTAATTGGACTATGATCAATATAAGATGAGCACTAGGAATGTGTTCCCCATGATTTCATGACTCCATAGACTACTTGTGCTTATCAGGCTATCCCAAAACCTTGCTTGCAAAATCTAACAAATTATGTATCTCCCAATCATATCTTGACCTTGTCTTAGATGAATTTCACTCATCTCCTCTCGAACTCAAAGCTTGGTATTACTAACCCTTATTTTGTGAATTCAGATTAACTATCCTAGTTATTGCTCAAGTTAATTAGATGATGGTTGGTAGATTCAAAGTACTATTGTTATTTTCTTTTCCCAATCCTTACCTTTCTCTTGAGAAAGTCTAGAATACATATGAGCTCCTAACATTGGCCACCATCAAGAAAGCAATCAAACCGAAGGACAAACCAATATATTCTAGAACATTGGTCTAAAATGACTTTGTACGTAACTTGCTTCATTAATTTATCATGGTTCTCACAATCCTATTTATGGGGTTGAGTAACTCATGATCGTAATCATGCATGAAGATTTCATAGATGAAAGCATAATGTTGAACTTACAAGAATAAGATGAAAAATCGATTTCTCAAATTGATTATAAATCCTAAAAACCAATGTCAATAATTCCTAGATCAATAATGTATCTCAGAACCTCAAATTAATATAAAAAGGGTATAAAGTATGTAACATAATCATAAAACCCTATGCGAGTATTTATAGATACAAAATAAAATCTATCCTAAACTATGTAGGAAAAAAAAGTTGGTAGCAACTACAACTCATGGGCTGAGTCATGGATCAAACCCATGAGGTGTGAATTGACTTATGGAAATCAAAACTTATTATAAGGCTTCAATACTTGACTCATTACTCCAATCATGAGTCGTGGGTTAGAGTCACAAATTGTGAGTTCAATCATGAGAATTAGACTTTATTTTTCAGCTTCAGAACCTCAACTCAAGCCCCATGGGTCCCACCCACTATTCATGGGTCACCACTCAACTTAGTTTTCATCCTTCTTTCTCAATTCTTGCTCCAAAACCTATTTTCCTGCATAATTCATGTAAAAACACATCATATATAATAAAAGACATAAGTTCTTGCATAATATCCTTATTTTACGTATCAAAAGTGCCATGAAACCATGGAACATCATTAAGTTTGAGAATGTTTTTATTTATGGAATTATTATTGACTTTGTGGTTGTTTACAATATGGTTGATACTTTTGATGGATATGTGACTTATTTGTAAGAATTTTTTGGACCTTTACTGATGTATTTATTAATTTATTGAACTTCTTGCAATGTGTTGATGTCCTACTTGTTATTTGATTTGTATTGTATACATGCTATTAAATTGAGTTGGCTTATGATACCTACCAGTATATTGTGGATTGTACTCATCTTTTGTTGAGTGCAGAAAGTGTTCTAGAGGCTCTGAAACAACCTTATCTCTAGTGTTTGATAGTCGATCTAAATCCAAGGGTAAGCACTCCATCTCCAGGTTTCCATGGATCATCATATTAGTTATAGTCATTTTTTGGACAATAAGACACTCTTTATCTTTTGTTATTTTGGATATTTCATTCAAACTTGGTTTTTTCCTTGAAGTTCTTGTACGATGAATTTATGGTTTAGGGGATTTTACTAGGTCGTTGTTGAGTTTTTGCATTATTAATGGTTAGCTTTTAATTTATTATTAATATGTTGGTTTTATGATATCCTTTTCTTAATATTGACTGAATATTGGGTATGGTTTGGGTTGGATGGTTCTCTCATCAAACAATTAGTGTATGTGTCACTCACGAACATTTGGGTTGTGATAAAAGAGACTTTAAGGTGCATTTGAAATACGTCAAGAGCCAAAATGATAAAATAGATATTAGAGAAGATAGCTAGTTAGGCTAGCCTAAGCTATGCTTGATCTAGTGTATTTTGATGAGCTTTATTTTATTATGTTGCCTAATTTTTTGTTATGATTTGTTAAATGATACCACTGGATCATCTATGGAAGCTAAAGGAGGCATACACACAATCCACAACCAGTGGAAAAATAAGGAATAAGTTAGACAAGAAGTATAGGACAAATTGGAGGAAATCTCAAGGCAAAGGGCTTGGCCATGCGTTGCACCCCCAAAGCATGGTTAGTAGCCATGTTTTGTACCCCTAAATCAAGGGGATACTAGGTTTTACATGCTACATACCATGCATTTCAACCCCCCCCCCCCCCCCCCCCCCCCCCCCCCCCCCTTCCCCCCCCCCCCCCCCCCCCCTCCCCCCCCCCCCCCCCCCCCCCCACAATCCATGCTATAGGCAAAGCGTGCAACCCCTCCCTCTCCTCCTTCAAAAAATGACTAAAGTTTGTTTTCTACATGGTTTAAGCTGAGGAGACAGTGATAAAAAATTATTTTTCATAGGATTCAACTTATGAACGACCTAAGGGCTATATCAATAGTACTTATCCACAATTACAAGGACCCTTTGGAACAACACACGATTGGAGAGAGAAAAAGAGATCAAGGGCTCTACTCTAGGGTTTTTCGTCGTTTAACTTCTATTTCTCTTATAGTATAACTCATATATTCATTAATGGTGATTATTTGTATTACTATGAGTGGCTAAACACTCTCTTTCTATGGTTGAGTCTACAAACATGATTACTAGAGTATAATTAAGTTGGTTAATATTAATTATCATATTTGGTAGTTTGTAAGTTCTTATGCTTACTATTCTACTGATTCACGACCTTTAGAATACATTTATATTTCCCTTGTGAACCTAGATGGAGTAAAATTGTACAATAACAAAGAACATGAGGAATAGGCTCTCATCTTTAAGATGACTAAATATAAGATTTACGGTTAGGATAGTAATATACTTAATTTGCCCCATTTGGTTCAAATATGAAATGAAATATAAATGTGTTTGAATTAGTTACCATATCCTTGCTCAATGATGTAGTTGTGGGATATTTACATAGATGATTAGAGGCTCGAAAGAACATAATCATGATATTATCCCTTTGAATTAACAATCAAGATAGAAAACTTAACCAACGAGATTGTATATATTTGTATGATTGTTCAGGATGCCTTAACCTTGTATTCCTCCAAACTTTTTCTATAACACTTTTAATTTAAATTATTATTTGTCATTACTTTTAGCATAATAAAACTTAAACTCTCTTTTATTACAAGTTGCACTCATTTAAGTTTAATAGTAATACTTCAATTTGATTATCTATTAAATGAAAAGTTCCTGTGGGATCAACATTTGTCTCACAGGATCCATTTTATTACTTTTACGACCATGTACATTGCGTATATGATTATATGCAATAGTTTTATCCTTTTTCTTCTTATTAACTAGATTAGAACAAGATGCCTCGATGTTGACTTGAGCAGTGGTTGCACCGAACCAACTTGGTAAGAATTCTTCAAAATTCACATGGCGTTGTGGTTTTTAGAGGTGACGCTACACTAGCTTCACCCTATTTGGAAGCTTAACTAATTTCTAGTTCTTCAATTTTCTCACTATTTTCTTTTTAGTTGACTTCTCGAATGACTTCTTTCATAGACTTGGCTTATTGTGTCTCCGTCTAGTCATCAAAATCCAACCTTTATCAACTGGAGACTTGTCATAATCCAATGACTTCTCATTATGCTATTTGAAATACCATATTTGGATTGAAATGGTCTATCTAAAACTGATGAAGAATTGATGAGAACTGGTCTTCTTATCAGTGACCACGATCTACTTCTCATTATCCAATTGCATGATTTTGTCCTTGAATATAAAATATGTCTCCATGGTGTGACCTACAAGCCTATGATACTTGCAATAGTTTGAATCATCACTTTTTCTTTGTCAAGATATTTCATATCTTGTGGATCAATGAGATTTAGCTCAAGAAGTTCCTCAAAAATTTAAAAATTATAGAACCGATGAAGGGGTATTCATTTTCTTGCATCTCCATTAAATTCAACTTCTGGTTTAGACGTGCTTGAGAAGTCGTATTTATGCTTTTTTGTTCATATTTGTGGTGAACTTCACAGGAGAGATGTTTACATTCATGGATTCTTTATTAGCTATTTTGAGGACAAACTTGATCTTTCTCCTAGGCTCATACTTGTCCTTTTTCAGCAAATGATATGCTAAAATCTATGTTGGGAGCAGGGTAACCAAATCTTCAAATTATTTTAGATTGATGCCTTGTAAGATGTAGAGAAGCTCCAAATGCATCTGTTGGATACACATCTCTAATGTGAAATCCTTATTGATCCAATCATTATAGTTTAGGATCTCTTTTCTCCGTTAATTGATGAAGTCAATAATTTGCTCATCTTTTTATTGACGAGAATTTATGAGCTCTACCATGCTCATTGTACAGCTTGTGTTATATAAGTGATTCAAGAACTCATGCTCCAGTTTCTCCCAGCTATTAATATTAGGTTTGAGGCTTGTGTACCAATCGAAGGCATTTTCTTTTAGGAATCAGACAAATTTCTTGTCAAGGTAGTGACTATAGGTTCCAGCGTTGTTACATGTCTCAATAAAGTACATGACATGTTGATTTAGATTCCTTTTGCCCATAAATTGTTCAAATTTAGGGGGTTGATAGCCAACAGGCTTCTTAAAGCTCTCAATCCTTGCAGTATAGGGAAAGGAATATGTTAGATAAGACTTGGTGGCAACATAGTATTTGTCTTTGAGGTTCTTTTTGATAATGTAATACCCCGTACTTCTACCCAGCTTGAAATTATCTCAAGAATGTTAGAAAATTAGTTTGAAATATGAATACATTTTTGTACATATGGAATTTTTAAGATTTTCACTTTTTATCATATGGAAAATTGAATTAGCTTTCCAACAATACCAATTTTTTTCAAATCTGATATCAAAGTAAAAAGTTATGGACATTTTACTCAGAGCTGTCAGAATCGCCCAAGTGCGATGACCAAGTTGATGGACCATTAATCTAGCGATGGACCGTCACCTAGACCATTGCAGCCAAGTCAGTGAGTCAACTTTTTGGATAAGGTGCGATGGATAGGTTGATAGACCGTTGAACTTGCAATGGGTCATCGCCCAAGTCATCGCTACAAGGTAGTGAGTCTTTTTTTTTGTCCACGTATAACGGTAGAAAAGTCTGACCGTCGAGCCAGCAATGGCCCATCACATGAGCAGTCACAGGTCCCGTTCAGTTAATTTTAAGTCCTTTTTAAAAGGGTATTTGGGTCTTTTTCCACCCGTTTTAACCCCTAATTATTCCATACCATAGCCCATAACTTTATTATTCTTCTATAATATCAAATTAGGTTTTCTCTCCAAGAACTATCCTCAAGAACAAGAAAACCCAAGGTTTTTAATTTCAAGTCAAAAATTTAAGTTTTCCTCTATCAATCTTTAAGAAATCACAATCCAGGTATGTCATATGTTGATTCATGGGTCCCTTTCACCCATGAACCTCAAGAATCTCTTTTAAAAATCCAAGATTTGGGTGTTTGTGAATAATCATGATTTAAATTTTATTGAAATTCATGTTCATGATGTTGTGTGGTTTTGATTCATGTTTTAAATTTCATATTCCAATGCATAATAACCATGATAAACCCCCTTCAAATTACAAATTGATTGATGTATCCATGATTATTAGATGTGTTGATGATTCTATATCCAAAGCATTCACCCCATGTGTTTGATTAAATGTCTATGTGAAAGAAAAGTGTCATACTAGTATGATAATATAAAATCCCCATTCATGTGCAAGTTTATGCATGTCAAACATTAGATGAAATGTCTTACTCAATGAATTATGGATTGTTGATGCTAGTCATGTATTCAAAGAAGTCATGCTGTGTAAGTTTATTTCCATGGAGTCCTGGGGGTACTTGTACTCAAAAATATAGCTATGTGCTTAGAGTCAGTGTTATGTTCTCATGATATCCTCAATCTAGCCATGATCCATAGAATTCAGTCAGTCATGTGACTCAGGAAATCTCAGTTTACAGTAATCTCAGTACTATTTTGTCAGTCAATGTAACTCAGTTAATTCAATTCAGTAATCCATGATCAGTGTCTATTCAAATGGGAGTAGGAATTAGCACCGAGTGAACCCAAGGATGGGAACTCACCTGTTATATGAGGGTGTGATTCTTAGAAAAAATCTTTGCATTTAAGAACTACGTAGCCAGCGTAGGTTGAGACATCATAGCCTGCTATATAAGGGTAGATAAGGTTCCCACCATTTTCACTAGAGTTACCTGTTATATCAGGGTTACTCATAGATTATCCTTACCAGTGCTGTGGTATTGACATCCTTCCAATTGGGGTTATAGATTGGACCCCAACTCAGCCATAATGGCGTATTAGGGGCATGTCGGTTCGGTAACTACTTCCCATAGTTTCAGTGACAAAATCAGGACTGCTAGATACAGTTAACTCAGAATAGTGCAGAACAAAGCTAGTTCCATCAGAACTTAGACTGTCAGATAAGTTACTCGGTATCATTTACTTTAGTTATACAGTTATTAGTATCTCATGTTATCATTACTAGGATTCAATAATCATGTTATCACGAATTCAGTTACAGTTATTATATATTCATGCATGTATTTTCACGTTTATGTTGTCCAGTCAGTTAGTATAGTTCATGCATGTGAACCTTTTGCATTCAGCCTACCTTCTATGCATACCAGTACATTCAAAGTACTGACACTTTTACGCTATGGTGTTTTATACCATAAATTCAGAAGCACGAGCTCAAGAGCATCAGTAGCATTCCAGTCTCTGCAGTCAGAGATAGTAGTGAGTCCTCATCCTTCGAGGATATGACCATTTCTTTATTATCTCATTAAATAATTTATTTTAGTAGTTGGAGTTAGTTGGGGACATGTCCCATCAACTCCTTATTCAGACAGTTAGAGGTTTTTCGGACTATCATGTTTAGATAGTTATTTCAGTGTTTGGGTATTTGATACCCCATCCATATGTTATGATTTATCATTTATGTTTCAGTTTTAAATCTTATGGACTTCCAGTTCATATTTCCGCATTTATACAGTATATTATGCAATGTTTAAGTACAAATATCAGTCATGGGTTAGCTTGTGGTCCTTTGGGGTCATGAGCATCGTGTAGCATTTCGGGTACCAGATTCAGGGCATTATAGATAAACTTTTTTAATCGATCAATTGGTATCCTTCCCTCAAAAGAGAGTGGAGCTTCATAGTAAGTGATGTATGTTTCATAGGATGTTCTATCTTATAATCTTCTGGAGCCTTACCAGGTGCACGGCTAGAATCTCCATCTATTAAGCCTTACATTCTATCCACCAACTAATCAATCTGAGAATCTTGAATATAAACATATTTGGTCAAACTTTCAACTGCCTATGCTGGGTTTACAAGATGCTCCTCATCAGTTGCCATTGCCCGTATGATCATTGGAGACATCGAAGAGTAGCACGGATTGTCACATAAGTTGATTTTTGAAGTTCTAAGCTCACGTAGTGTAGGTGGAAAAGATCTATTAGTTAAATAACCATCATTCTTTGTGGTAGAGCTTTTTGAATAAGAGAACTCAAGTATAGCAAGAGTCATCTCAATGTCTCTACCACACTACTTTATTATTCTGAAGCACTTGTAGGGGGCCTTAATCCTTTCAGAATTAAAGATTCAAAAAATATGGTTGACACAGATGACACTTGGTATGTTTGTTGTGCCATCATGCTACCCTTGCTCCTTGTAACATCTCTAAAGCTTCTAAATGTAACATCAAGGATGTTTTCTATCTCAGCGACGAACTTGGAATTAGAAGACTTAGAGGCAGTCGATTGAGAGTTGACCTTCTTGAAATGTATTTTGACATTATTGAACTTTGATATTGGAAAAGTTAAGATTAGATGTAGAGGTTGTCCCACTGGGCATACCAGAATTTGTAGAAAGTAAAACTCAAGTCTGGAAAATAATAATTGAGAAAAGAAAAATATTGCAACAATTATTTTATTTAATCTCAATATGTGAGTGTTACAATCTCCATGAATCCTCTAATTCGCCTTTTCAATTGTAAATTCAAGGGTATTTGAGCTTGATCGTGAATTTGATGATTTTGAACTTGACTTGAGAACTCGATGGATTTGATCATAACTTGTGAATATGGATACAAGATCATTTGAGTATGATCCTAAATCATCATGTTGATCTTAAGTTGTGTATGACTTGAATGCTTGATTTATAGCTTGTAGAGAAATCTATAGTGTTTGATATACGAGTTCTCTCTTTCTTCTCATTAGAATTGTTTGTCTTTATTCTGAATTATGATACCCCTATCTATAGCTGTGGAAAGGAAGATTTATGATAGCACAAACTCTCTTCGGCGAATTAGATTTTAGTGACATGACAATATTTGATTGGTTGAAACAAGGAAATGTGTAAATTTGTCACATTTTCATTAGCATTGAATTTCATTGAGCTTGCTGCATCATTTAACATATGGCATGATGCTATTAGCTCATTCTCTTTACTTGGCTTGTCATGTCATTTAACATGTAGTGCCAAATTAAGCCTTTGGAATAAAAATGAAGAAAAATTACACAAAACCACGAACTTAAGACATTACTACATAATATCCCTTAACTTCTAAGAAATTACATTAAATCCCGGATTTAATATTTTACTCTTGATACATATCTAACATAGGAAACTCCATCACTGCAACCTAAAATCAAGGAATTTTATCTTTTAAAATCTCCTCCCCAAAATTTTTGATAATCTCTCTCCCGCAACTATATTTTTATCCAATCATCATAAAAAACCTTAAGATAACTATTAGAAAAATCAACTTTCATTATAGTTTTTGTATAAATTTGTGTCCTAAAACAAATAGATTGTGCCCAACAATGTTCCATAAACTCTTCTCTACCAATACCTTCAGGAAAATTGAGAAAATTCTTGACGTCAGAGTTTCTCATAATCTAACCTCCTGAAGCTATGCCGTTAGCCATTCATCCTTTTAAAAGAATCGATTTAGCTCAGCTCACGCTGTGTAAATACATATGTATCATATTTTTTTAAAAAATATTTTGTTGTTTATGATACATATGAATGACTTGCATGCTAATATATCATAATCTACTAATTCATATGTAATATGAAGATTATTAGTATTTGTTCATAAAACATGCGAATGTATCCTTGTGCATATGTATCATAGTAAAAATGGATATAATTTTTGTTCATGATACATATGAATGTACTTTCATGCATGCATATGCATCATAATTAAAAAAAATATTTTTTATTGATGATACATTTGAATGAATCTACATGCTTATGTAACTAATTTATCAACTTTTTATGTATCTAGTAAGTTAGTATGTATTTATGATACATATGAATATCTATGCACACAACTACATTGTTCTTAATATCAAAGTTCATCATTTTTTATCAAAATGAACTAATATATAAATCACAAGTAACAAGTAAACATGAATCAAGCATATGTATCAGATACACCTATTTGATAAATATCAAGAACTTGTATTTCCTTCCTATTCTTTAAGGACGATGCATTTATTTGAAGTTTAATATATGAGATATATATATCATACATATGTATCAGATAAAACCAAGGCTACATATGTATCAATATATGTATATATATACATACATACATAAACACATACACGCACTTTCTTATTTAACTAACTGATTACTTTAAAATATATTAAAAATGGTATGTATCAAGGATTAAAATGTGTATCACAAAATGAGATTTATAAAATTTTATGTAATTAGGCAAAGTTGTTGTCACGATCCAAAAACAAGGGTAATGGTGGCACTTGTAGAGGCGTACCTTGACAAGTAAATCTATCATCCAAATTGATACAAAAAGTAAGAAAAGACATAAATGCCCAAGGTAAGGCTTACAGAATATAGATGAATAATATAAGTAATCATAATAATGCAGAAAGAACTTATCCAATATACCAATAATGCCAAAAATCAGGTGTCAATAGTGTAAGAACTACTAATACAATTCTAGAGTCAAATACATTAGAAAATAAACCATAAAGGAATAATATCTATATCCAAATACTAATAAAGATACAAATAATACAGAAAGATAGAGGTGAACTCCGAACGTATAAATGTCCAACTAATACCTTGAGTAATCTGAAGGTGCTCGAAAATCAACAAGTCTGAGGCGCACCCAAACCTGAAGTGGAACTGGAGGGGTGAAGTAGAAGTGAGTATGGTCCACTTGTACTCAGTAGGTATCATAGGTCAACCGAGCAAACTAGAAAATAAAGCATACAAACTACACACTAAGGGCACGTCACCTGCAATTAAAAAATATCCCACAATGGTATCCCACACCACTGGCACTAACAGTTCTAATATATCACATATATTGCAATATCACACCAACATACGGCACAAGTATACGTTATATCCACATATAAGTAGAACAAGGGGATATAATACCCTATAATGTTCTTAGCTCATTTCAGCTCGTAGTTGCATGCATAAGGGGTCCAAGACTTAAAATTCTACTAAGTGTTGAGGGCCTAGTTATTTTCAAGGCCCCTATACTTTGTGGATTTTAAATCGACCTTCCCGACCGCAAAATATTGGTTTATAAGTTGATTCAAGTTTAGGGAGGAAGAAAGTACTTGTCAGATGAGTTTTAGAATTTTCGAACAAGTGTAGGGCATATTTGGAAAATAAAAATAGTAGTATCACCGAGGTAGGCCTACGGCGCACGATCCAGTCCACCAGAATGGAGCCCACAGTGCCCGATCTAGTCCGTCGAACTGGAACTCGCAGAGTGGGGCTTACCCTACTGTTCTAGAGACCACGTCGCCCGATCCCTATTTTGTCTAACCTTTGCTCTCAATAATTTAAGGGTATTTGGGTCATTTTTCTCACCTAACTCATCCATAAACACGAATTAAAGTTCCCAAGGAGCACTATTTTCCCTTTTACTTATAAATTATCTCAAGAAAATCCCTCTCTTTCCCCAAGAACAAACCCTAACTTATTCTTAAAAAATCAAGCAATTCAAGCTTCAAGTTTCAAAAAATTCCCAAGAATCTTCACGAATTCATCAAGTGAGGTATGTGTGATGTTCATCCATAGGTACTTTTCACCCATGGAGTCGAACAACCCTTTTTGGATTTTAAATTATGAGTTTTACATGTTTAGGTTGAATTGTCTCCATAAATCTATTGTTAATTCAATTTCAAGTTATGATTATAAGTGCTTTCAACTAGAGTAATTCATATCTTGTTTTGAATGTTATAATTCTCATGCCATGTTCAATTGATTTTGAATAAATCCCTAAGTTGTGAATTTAACCATGTAATCCTATCATTTCCTTATGTCTAAGACATTCCCATGCTTAATTTATGATTTTTACATGTTTGATGAAATTCCATATTAGGTCTTTGAACCATGATCACATATTACAGTATTTCCAAGTTTATTACCGAATATTTATAATCATTTAGTGTTGGTGGATTATGAACACCCGATACCTAGTTGTTTTACATGATTTCAGTATCTCAAAAATAATCACAACTAAACAATGAGTATTATCATTTAGTTAGTTATTATGATCAGACCATGATGATCAATGTCAATTGTATGTTCAGTTAAATTTAATTTAGCTCAATCCAGTATCACTGTAATATAGTTGGAAGTAATACTTAGCACTAAGTGAAAGTAGGGATGGCATCTCCCCCATCATTTAGTCATGAGATGTTAGTAGTAGTCCCTAAGTTCCAGACCTATGGTGCCACCATAGATTATGAGGGCTCCCCCGTCAGATGGGCATGACACCCTCATCCTTTGCGACATCATCCTTATGGATCAACATCATTAGCCAGTGTTTGTACCTTGTCAAGGTACCAGCAGCCTTCAAACTGGGTTATAGATTGGACCCCAATAGCAGATTTAGAGCATGTATGTTATAGCTAGCTCCTTTAGTCTCAGTGCAGTATTCAATGTGTTCAGTTCAAGTTTGCTTGACTAAGTGTACAGACTTTCAGATATTCCATTTTACATCTTTTAGTCTTTCAGATTAAAGATTATCTTAGTAACATAACAGATATACACTTAGTCTTCAATTCTCAGATTTAACATATTCATGCATTCATGCACAGTTTTCCTTTTCATTTTAGTTTGTCCTCATCCCATATACTGGTACATTCAAAATACTGACCATATACTCTTCCTTGATCTATGATGTCTTATATCATAGGTTTGGACACACAGTTTTCCAACCATATTTAGACAGCTCAATGTAATCCAGTAGCCGTAGTGCTAAGTCCTCATCCATCAAGGATATGCTATGATTATTCAATTATTTCAGTATTTCATTTTAGTCAGATAGTTGGAGTTAGTTTAGGTTCTTTCCCATCAATTCCTCAGTCATTTTAGAGGCTTTTAGACATTCACATAATCAATTAGACAGGCAGTCAGTTGCTTTAGTATTACTATACGTTTTGATTAAACAATTGGTTTCTAGTATTTTATCAGTTGGTCAGACATACTTTGATGCATTTTGTAGTATTCAGATTGCGGTTCTATGACATTTTATTTTCAACTAATTTATTGCATTACTATGTATTTAATTCTCACAGCATGTATCAGTTCATGGGTTAGCTTGTGGCCCTCATGGTCATAAGCATCGTTGTCGCAACTAGGGGTAGACCTAGGTTGTGAAAAAACTCAGTATCAGAGCCTAAGGTTTTTAAAGGTTTTAAAGTGTACTAGGGATTTTGAAAGTCGCATTGAGTAGAGTCTTGTGCATTGGTGGAAAACGCTCCATACTTATGGACAAGAGGCTGTGAGATGTTTTAGGAAAAGTTTTCCTTCTTTTAGTGTTTATATTATGGAAAAGAGCATGATCTCTATTTAAACTCTCTTTCTAATTCATCCTTTGTTCTATTTTTAGAGAATTCCTCCCAAGATAAATAATGGAAGAAGGAATGGAAATTAGCCTGCACCATCGCTGATTTTAGAAGATCCCCTGAATAAGCATTTCAGTCATGCAAAATTCAAGGCTACTTTCACGACTCTAGACTATTCAGTAGCTTCTCAAAACAACCATCAAGTTATTTCCCTAGCTAATCCAGTGGTAAATATAGTTGCATCAAGGATTTGGGATTCCATCCGAATAAATCCCCCTCTATTTTTTGGATCCAATTCCTAGGATGATTCGTTGGAGTTTTTTCATATGGTTGAGAAGGTGACTCATATCATGGTTTCACCTCTAGTGAGAGTCCAGATTTTGCTGCATATCAGTTACTAGATATTGCACACACTTGGTTTAGGTAGTGAAAGAAGGATAGAGGTGTTAAGGCTGGGCTTATAGAGTCGGGGGAGTTTGCCATGACTTTCTTAGACAGGTTTTTCCCTTGGATTTGAGGGAAGCTAAGGTGAAGGAGTTTATAAATTTGAAACAAAGTAATATAAGTGTGAAGAAGTACTCACTTAAGTTCACATAGTCGGCGAGGTATACTCCTTCAATGGTGGATGATAATAGGTCTACAATAAGTAAGTTTGTATCTAGTGTATCTGATAGTATGGTCAAGAAGTGTAGAAGTATAATGTTGATTAAGGAGATGGACTTATCTAGACTTATAGTTTATGCTCAACATATTGAGGAAGAGAATCTTAAGGAGAGAGAAAGAAAGAGAATAAGAAGGCCAGGACAAGTAGTTTAACTTTTCACAACCGAGGTCAAAGAGTGGTAACCGTTCTCAATTCTATCAGAAATTTTCAGCCCCAAATATGTCTTCAGCTAGTGCACCAATGCCAAAGTTCAAAAATTATAGTTGGGATAAAGCGCCAGGATCTAAGTCCAAAAGTAGCATGAACAGTGGTCGTACTAATCCATTTTATCAAAATTGTGGTAGGAATCATCCAGGTGAATGCAAGGCTGGCAATGATATGTATTTTGGATGTGGAAAGCAAGGCCACAGGAAGAGGGATTACCTTGTAAGTATGTGGAAGGGTAGTTATGATCACCAGAAGGGTCAGACTAACTCTTCAGCAGTACTAGAAGGGCGCTACTTCCAGTGCTACCAGCAGGTAGGGCCATAATAGATTATTTGCACTCCAATCCTGACATGATTGGAAAAGTCCTCCTAGTGTGGTTACGATTATGTTATAGGTTTTTCATCTTTATGTTTATGTTTTTTTAGATCCCGGAGCTTTACTTTCTTTTGTAACCCCTTATATAGATGTTAATTTCAGTATCAGTCCCAAAACATTAGCAGAGCCTTACTCAATGTCAACCCTAGTGGGTAAATCTATTATAGCCAGACGAGCATATAAAAATTTCCCAGTTATAGTATCTTAGAAAATCACTTTAGTAGATCTTGTAGAGTTAGAGATGGCTGATTGTAATGTCATTCTCGACATGGATTTGATCCACTCGTGCTATACCTTAGTGTATTGTAGAAATAGGGTTGTTCAGTTTTAGTTTCCTAACGAACAAGTCATTGAATGGAAGGGTAGTACTTCAGTGCTTAAGGGTCAGATTATTTCATATCTTAGAGCAAGAAAGATAAAATCTAATGGGTGTGTTTACCATCTTGTTTGAGTCAAAGACTCTAGTTCTGAAACTCTAAGTCTTGAGTTAGTCTCATTAGTAATGAATTTTTGAGATGTTTTTCTCGAAGATCTTCCCAGAGTTCTTCCCAAGAAGATAATTGACTTTGAAATAGATCTCCTTCCAAATACCCATCCTATCTATATTCTGCCCTATAGAATGGCTTTAGTTAAGCTGTAACACCACGAAAATAAGTCCTAATACACCACACGGTGGTCAATACTATGAGTAGTCTCAAGCTAACCCTTTAAGCCTTCTACTAAAGTTGTAACTCATAATACAAGAATCTAAGAATGCAAAACAATAATGAACTACTGAATACTGTTTTTCTGAGCTAGAACTAACTGAGCATAATGTCTAAAAGTTTTTAACTAGGAAATTTGAATAGCAGACACTCTAAGTATGAAATTTATCTAATAGTTGGACAGACTCTAACTCTACTAACTATAGAGTCACTATGACAAACCCCCAGCTGACTCGAACTGACTGAAAATAACTAAATAAACTACTCTAAAAAGTTGGAAATATGATTAAATGGGTCCCCAAACTATGAGGACTTACCAACTATCAGGATGTAGATAGACATGCTCGCGATCAATTACACTACTGGAATCGATCACCTGAACCTACATTATTAAACAATGTAGCACATAGACATATAAGTGGATCAGTATTTATAGAATGTACTGAGAAAATGTGGGGGAATGAATAAGTAAAACAATGATAGAATGTATATCTTTCTCATAAACAATGCATTCTAAGTATAAATAACTCACCTTGGCTTGAGTAATTG
The DNA here is from genome assembly GCF_002878395.1 of Capsicum annuum. Taxonomy (NCBI): domain Eukaryota; kingdom Viridiplantae; phylum Streptophyta; class Magnoliopsida; order Solanales; family Solanaceae; genus Capsicum; species Capsicum annuum. The sequence continues at coordinate 50,199,728 of NC_061119.1, read as the reverse complement.
AAAGCTGAAATCATAAATCATGAATGATAAAATATACTATATGAATACTATGAGCCACCACATTTAGTTCTAAGTCGTACTTGAAATATGTTTTCAAATTACGCATGATAAGTGTAGGAAAGACTCACTTTTATCATATGAAAACTAAAATATGAAGTTTTGTAAGTAATGTCTCAAGTAAGACCATATCTGAGTAAATTCGTAAGCCTTTACACTTAGTTTTCTAAAAGTTGTTCTGTTATTCTATTTTTAAGACTTAGGTTTAGGGAGGTTATTCTTACCAAAATAAACTATGTGATCTATCATAGTGTCCAAAGTCTAGTTCCCATAAGAGAAAACCTCACATTGGGGAGAGATGTCATACTCTTGCCAAGGAGTATAAGCTGAGCTAAGTGATCACAATCTGTATCTATGATCCACATACATGGGAATAATCTGAATCTGTACCTACATTAGCTCATAGTTCAGGGGTATTTGATCTAGGTCACATTCCCAACTCGGTGCTAAATACTACTCCCTTTAATTTATATGCTCATCTGTAGGAAATCCACTTTAAGACTAACATAAGGGTTTATAATGAAAACCAGTTATGCATTTTACTTTAAACTATAATAAAACTAACTTTGTGGATTCCATATCTTAGTTGAGGATCAAGAGATCAAATCTTTGTCAAAGTGTAAATATAAACTAGTCTTAGGGTGCTTAAAAGCATAATCTTCTTGAAATATCAATACTTATATTTAGGTCTTAAAACCCATGCTTTAAACTAATATCAAATCATCACGTAGTTCATGCTCAATAATAAAATCTTGAAATTCTTTATTAATTCTAGTCAACATAATGAAATTCGATTCTCAATCCATAAAATCATGCCACACGTATAAAGATGTGAAAGAAAACATGCAACTCAACATTTAAATCACTTGTAACATCAACATCCTTGAACAATGATAATTGGGTACGAACACTAAATAAAATTCATATAATTTCATGTAAAACTCAACCATCAAACTAGTTTTAGGCATAAGGATGAAGGAGTATCCTTGTTCATAACTCCACATACCTTATTTGATTATTTGAATGCAAAAGCTTGAACTTTGAATTCCTAATGATCTTCTTGAAGATTCTTCTTGATGTTCTTGAACCTGAAAACTTGAATTCTTGGTTATCTTGATAAATGAATGGTAAAACTTTGGATTTATTAGACTCAAGGTTGAAACTTTAAGGTTTTCTTAGAGATAAACTTGGTGAATAAAGAGCGTAATATGCTTAGAATAAGGTTAAATCGCCTATTCATGAATTAGGGATAGATTAATTGACTTAAATGCCCTTGTAAGATCAAAAATTGTGACTGGGCTACAATTTTTCACCTAGGCATGATGCAGTGCTATCGTATTGCATTTCAGGAAATCATGAGTGCAAATTTGCACATCGCGATGCTATCGCGTTGCGTCACTAGAAATGGATGACTGCAAATTTGCACCTCACCATGATGTGTTAGCTGTTCCACTGCAATTATTGGTATGACATGGGCCAATTATGGTAAGCTACTCTAAAGGACGATTGTTATTTTGGTGCTCACCGCGATGCGGTATAATCATGGTAAGCTACTACCTTACACAAAAACTGCTATAACTTTTCACCTGGTACCAGATTAGGGCAAAATTGGTATCGTTGGAAAGCTGACTCAATTATCTACAATTTAGTGGGTCTTAAGCTGGAAAATTATACATACATCAAGAGTTATACACTTTCAAAGTTGACCTTTTTAGAATCAAACACCAAACGTTTGACGAATCTAAGGTTCTTGGCTCAACTTGGCTCTAAGTGATTTTTACGAACATTTTTCACCTACTAAACACTTCACACACTAGGAGATAAACTGAACTAGGAAAATTAAGGAGTATTACATGAGCTTAAGGAGTTGAAAGACAGTTGAAAGACCTCTTACATGAGAGATTCATCTGTCCCAGTGTTTCCCCATGGGGTACTCCAGTGTTTTTCGTGCATAAGAAAGATAGTTCTATCAAAATGTGCATCGATTACTGTCAGTGGAACAAAGTCATCATCAAGAATAAGCATCCACTCCTCAGAATGGATGACTTGTTCAACCAACTTTAGGGTGCCAGATATTTCTCTAAGATAGACCTCAGATCTGGCTATCATTAGCTCAGATTTAGAGAATGTGACATTCCAAAGAGAGCCTTTAGAACTTGATATGGTCACTTTGAATTTCTAGTTATGTATTTTGGACTAACAAATCCCCTCCAGCTTTTATGGACTTGATGAACAGAGTTTTCAAGTAGTACTTGGATATTTTTGTCATAGTTTTCATTGACGATATTCTTGTCTACTCCCGTAGTGAAAATGATCATGCATACCATCTAAGAAATATGTTGCAGACCCTTAGAGCTTATCAGTTGTACACCAAATTTACTAATTCTGAGTTTTTTCTAAGAACAATAGTTTTTCTTAGCCATATTATTTTTGGTGATGAAATTAAAGTTGACACTCAAAAGATCTAAACAGTGAGAAACTAGCCTAGGCCAATCTCTCCAGCTGATATCAGGAGTTTCTTGGGTTTGGATGGCTATTACAGATGGTCTTATAATGCCCCGACAGTACACCCTGGGCATTACATGGTACTTACAGTCCCGAGGGACCATAAACTAACCCATGAGCTGGTACCTGTTCTGAGCACTAACTAATAACATAATAAATACGGAAGAACAACTGACTAGCCATAAGGTTTTATCAACTGAATCAGTACTAAAACATGAATTTTAAGAAAACAACTATTTGAATCTGATAAAATACTGATAAACTGAAAAACCTGTAAACATCTGAATACTATCTGAAAGTCAAGTCATAAAAGCCTCTAGCTAAAACTGTCTAAAAGTGGAGTTGATGGGACAAACCCCCAACTTACTCCGACTACTAAAATACAAAAATAAAATATATCATCAATAGATAAAGACTCACTCCTAAATCTGATACTGCTGGCTGAATCTGAGTTTGTCTATGCACAGTCGAAAACCTAAGCATCCGAACCTATAATATGAAACACCATAGTACAAGAAATTATGCATCAGTACATGGGAATGTACTTGTATGCTAGATGAGGTAAGGCTGAATGCAAAGATACATATGCATAAATAATAACTAAGTAAATGATATAGAGTGACTGAACAAGAGTACATGGATAATTGAAACTATTGTGAATACTGAGTATGCAATAATGTGCATATATATATATATATATATATATATATATACTATATATGAGATTTTCTGAAGCTGAGTACTGAGTTCTGATACTGAGTAACTAATAATCTAAGATTTTTGATAACTTATTTTCTGATACTGATTGACTGTGTCTGCCAGCCCTAATTCTACAGAATTGAACTAAGTTCTATACTTAGACTGAAACTGAAATGTAGGAGGTAATAAACTAACCGACATGCCCTTTTCTGAGCTAATAGGGGTCTAAAATTTTAACCCACTTAGAAGGGTGCTAGTACTGTGCCAAAGGTACTAACATTAGAAAACCAGGATACCAAGCCTAACTGACGGGTGACACCTAGGCGGAGTCAATCCTAATCTAACGGGTGATCCCTGGGAGGTAGTCAAGCCTAGTCTGATGGTTTGCTCCTCATCCTACACTGGCAATGCAGTTCTGGAGTACAGGGATTACTACTAAGGACTCTGCCTATTTGACGGGGAAGACATCATCACTACACTCGCTTGATGCTAAATCCTACTCCCAACTAAATAGACACTGAACAGATTATACTTAACAAAACTGAGTTGATACTTAGCTTTTCCTGAGTTTTGTAACTGACTGAGTTCTACTGATCATGAAACGACTGATACTATTCTGTGACTGACACTGGATCTTAGAAAATAGCTATATTGTAGGGTATTAAATACCCCCAGGACTCAATAACATGAAAATTAGAGTATAAAATGATCTTGAATAACATAACAATGTATACTTGTCTGTAATTTATTCATAGAGACATTTTATCAAACACTTGCAGGGCATAAGCTTGTGCATATACTAGCATGTCATGATTTCATTATTTAATTCACATGGATATTCTATCAAACACATGGGGAGCACAACTTAATGCACATAATCATGGATAACATGTAAATATCTCAACTAAAATGCCCAAACTTCCAAATTCATGGATTTAGCATGCAATTCATATAATTCCCCATAAGTACTATTCTATTGTCATGAATCTTATCATAATCATGGATTGAAAATCAAATTAACATCATAGACGTGCGTACAATCAATTTCAAACATTAAAATTCATAATTTCATTAACTTGTAGTTTTAAAAATGGATTCTTGGACTCTATGGGTGGAAGGTATTCATAAATGAACACCTAACATACCATGGAATATTAATTCTTTAAGGTTCTAGGAGAAATTCTTGAGTTCTGACCTTGATTCTTGAATCTAGGATTTCTTACTTTTGAGAGAGAATGATGTAATTTAGGGAAAAATTGAGTAAATACGGATATATTTAGGGTAAATTTCATGTTTAAGGTTGATCTGGGTCATGGGAAAAGTCTAAGTTGCCCTTGGGATTTAAAACAACTAGAACGCCGATTAAGGCCTCACTACGATACAGTGAGTGGGTCATTGCGATACCCACCGTGATGCGTTGGAATAGCGGTGACTCTCTGGATTGTGAAAATTATTGTTTTGGGGTTCACCGCGATGTAGTGCAACCAGGATGACCCTCTAGAAATTGACAAATGCCAAAATAGTCTTCATAGTGATGCGATGACATGCTATCATCGTGTTACTTACGGCGATGTGGCCTAATTGCAGTGAGCTATTATTTTTCTAATTCGAATGCGATCCAATCCCCATTCAAAAATCCTAAAACTTTCTCGAAACAAGATATTTTCAAACTTCTAAGTGTTACAAGTACATACTAAGGGTTGGGATTATCTAGAAATATTCGGGGTATTACAATATCTTCCTCTTGGGAATGTTCATTCTCGAATGAGACTGATTAAGCTGAGGAAAATTGGTTGACTGGGTTTAGACATCTAACATGCACAACTGAAGCATGACTGCATGACTGAACTACTGACAAGTTGAGTTCTTATACTGGTCACACATATCTGATGCATGAGTACATGGTTGAAATTATTGATAAATTGAATTTTCATACTGAACATGCATATCCGATGCATGAGTAACTGTCTGAACTAGTTAATGAATGCATGACTAAATATGCAAAGGTAATGGATACTAAGTTTATAACTGTAACTGGATCATGGAACTGAGTAAATTGAAGGAAGACTATCACCTTAAGCTGAGAAAACTAATGAACTTGAGATCATTTACTGAATATGCATGAAATGAAACATAAGATAATGACAGAGTTTGTACAATGATACATGAACTGAATACCATGAAATGAACTAGTTTCTTGAATACATGTCATGCCACAAAATGGTCATATAGCTGAGACTGGAATGAAAGAGTTAACTTATGAGTAGCCGTTACATCAAACTGGATGTTGTTATATGAATATAAAATGGAAGGTTTAGGACGTAAAATCTCAGGGGTTATAGTGTATCTCCCCCTTGGGACATTATGTCCCCCGAAGAATGTTGACTTGGCTAAGATACTGAGGAAGAACTGAGATGATGTATAGGGCACGACACATAAACTAGGGTAACCTCATACTGAGGTCTGATCTGGACTGAATTCTCCCACTATGTTCAAGCCTACCTAAATCTCTGAAATGAATTTATCCCCTTACACATCATCATGATATTCAAGCCTATCTTCATAACTACCACCTCGTGTAAAACTAGTATGCAACAAGCTTTGCTTAACATGAAAAATCTACTCTCTCCCTTCTAAGAAACTATTTATCACTACATTATTTAATAAGGATAGTTCAATGAAGGTTAAACATGAGGACCTGAAGCATGAATGGACACTATACTAAACTTAACACTTGACTGAGGCTTGGGGAATAGAATATCAACATCATAGATTTATCAAAAGACCTAGATATAGAATATACCTGACATAAATCTGAATTTAACTGATCATTAGGAGTATAGCATAAGTCATGGAAACTGAGCACACTATAAGGCATTAGTACATGAGTCATGAGTTGCATGACCTGTGTTTAGAGTTTCTATATTCATGGAACATGATTCGTAACACTAAGTGAACTGGAACTGCTCATACTAGGAACTATAAATGTACATGATTTTTTATAATATGCATGAATAGGAACTATGATCATAGAGCTGACATGTTAGGCATGAGTAGATATCGTGATAGCTGAAGTGCAAAACTTTGCAGTGAGGTAAGGATGGGTTGGGCATCAACTTCTCCCACTGCTTTTCTAAACATACTAACATTAATACTAAAATATAAAAGTCTGACTTGGCTACTTGTTCTACCATCTCCCCTTATCTTAAAGCCGTTATTCCAAGTCTATGAACCTCTTAATAAACTCTAAATCGAGTTAAGACCACTTTACTCTAAAGTCTGAGTTATGACAATGCTCCTAAACACTAAACTCACTTCTAAGTACTACTCCTAATAATGTAACGTCCACTGCTAGTATTTCCTTTTGAAACATGATTCTTATCTTTCTATTGCCCAAACAATCATCATATAACAACCTTAACACTCACTAACTTAGAATTCTCAACTTCTCTTTCTACTAGTTCAATCTAGAGTTTTAAACTTATATCAGCAAAAACTGAGGTACTCCCCCTTCACTCAAGGACTGGTTCATCAAGAAACTAAAATGGAATGACTCTATTACTAAAATTAAGGGGTTTTCTGAAATACTGTAATTAAGCAATTTTTGTATACTCGTCTAGATGGAATAGATTTACCTACTGAGGTAAGCACTAGGAAAGTTTCTGTTAAGATTTCTAGTCTGACTTAAAGGTGACTGCTATACAAAGAGTTACAAAAAATAGAGAAGCTCCTGGATCTAATAAGGCATGAATATGTAAATAAAAGATCTGTAATGTACTAGTGACTGCATCAGGAGAACTTTCCTAATCTTTTCTGGACTGAAGTGCATAAATTCTATTTGGGCATTGTCCACTAGCTGCACTAGAAGTGTCACTCTGCTGGTTCAGGCAATCAAACAAAGCTAAAGGATGGCTGGACTGACCCTATTGGTGTAAATCCCTTCCCCTCTGAGCCAATACTCTACACTCTCGCATCCTGTGGCCTGGCTTACCACATCCAAAACATACATCACTGCCAGTTCTATACGTACCTAGGTGATGTCTAACACATTCTTTATAAAGCAGATGGGTACGACCACTTCTTACACTACCCTGGGTTTTAGAGCCTAGTGCCCCATCTCGACTGTCATTCCTAAACTTTGGTACTAGCGCACTAGATGAGGACGGGGATAGAACTAAAAATTTTGGATGAAATTGGTAATGGTTATTGCCTTCTAACTTAGGATAGTTGAAATTGAAACTACCAGTTCTAGCTCTCTTATTCTCTCTCTCCTTCTTCTCAAGCTTCTGCTCCTCAATATTTAAGCATGGACCATAAGCTAATATATATCTATTTTCTTAATCAACATCATAGTTCTACACTCCTTAACCATACTATCTGACACCCCAGATATGAACTTACTTATTTTGGACCTACTGTCTTCTACTATATGGAGAGCATACCTGGCTAAATGAGTAAACTTAAGGGAATACTCTTTCACACTTATACTTCTTTTCCTAAGATTGATGAACTCTAACACCTTGGCTTTTCTTATTTCTAAGGGAAAGAATCTTTCTAGAAAAGTAGTAGTTAACTCTTCCCATTCTATAGGCTCTATATCTGTGTCCCTATCTACCTTCTACTTCTTAAACCATGTATGAGCTACATCTTATAGCAGATAGGCAACTAACTCAGCACTCTTACTAAAAGTCACTCCTATAATATTTGTGACTTTCTAAACCTGATTGAGGGACTCCTGTAGATCCTCTTTGGACTTAGATCCTCAGAATTAGGGAAGTTTCATTTGGGTGATGTCTCGAATCCTGGCTGCAGTAGTATTGGCCACTGTATTAGCCTGAACAATAGTTGGTCATTCATTCTGAGCTGTTATGGAATTGGCTAGAGTAATAAATACAACTCTGAATTCTGTATGAGAGACATGCTCGTCTAGAGAGTCTGTCTAGATGGGTGGAGGTGTTGGCTGGGTTCCTACTTTTTTTTTGTTATTTTTTTTTGGAGGCATATTCTATAAATAGAAGAAAAAAATGGATTAGACTGAGAGTTTAACTTAAGCTCATGCTCACTCGCACGACATGAATACTAAAAGAAGGGAAACTTTTCCTAAATGCCTTATATCCTCCTTCCCATAAGTTTGGTGCACTACACACCCATGTATAGGACTATACTTGACATTACTTTCGGCTTCCTAGGACACTTTAAAACCTTAGGCTCTGATACCAAGTTTATAATGCCCCATGAGTACACCCTAGGTGTCACACGGTGCTTACATTCTTGAGGGACCACATTCTAACCCATGCGCTAGTACCTACTATGAGCACTGAATAATAATATTATAAATACGAAAGAACAACTGACTATCCATAAGGTTTTATCACCTGAATCAGTACTAAAACATAAATCTACAGAAAATAACTATTTGAATCTGATAAATACTGATAAAATGAATGACCTGTAAATATCTTAATACTGTCTGAAAGTCTAGTCTGAAAATCCTCTAGCTGAAATGGTCTGAAAGTGGAGTTAATGGGACAAACCCCCAGCTAATGCTACCTACTGAAATACTAAAATAAAATAAATCCTCAATAGATGAGGACTCACTCCTAAATCTGACATTGCTGGCTGAATCTAAGTTTGTCTATGTGCGACCGGGAACCTGAGCGTCCGAACCTATATATGAAATATCATAGCCCGGGAAAGTATGCATCAGTTTGTGGAAAGATAATGGTATGCTAGATAAGGTAAGGATGAATACAAGGGTTTATGTACATGAATAATAACTGACTGAATGATAAAGAGTGACTGAACATGAGTACATGGATAACTGAAACTACTATAAATATTGAGTATGCAACACTGTGCATAAATATATATATATATATATATACTGTAACACGGGTACTAACACTAGAAAACTAGGATGCCAATCCTAACTGGCGGGTGACACCTGGGTAGAGTCAAGCCTAGTCTAATGGGTGACCCCTGGGAGGTAGTCAAGCCTAGTATGATGGGTGACTCCTCATCCTGCGCTGGCTACGCAGTTTAGGAATACATGGATTGCTACTATTGACTCTGCCTATCTAATAGAGAAGTCGTCAGACCTACACTCACTTGGTGCTAGATCCTACTTTCAACTGAATAGACACTGAACTAATTATACTGAATGATATTGAAATGATACTAAGTTTTTCCTGAGTTCTGTAATTGACTGAGTTCTATTGATCATAACATGACTGATATTATTTTGTGTCTGACACTGGCTCTAAGTAAATAGCTAGATTGTCGGGTATTAAATACCCCCAGGACTTAATAGCATGAAAAGTACAGCATAACATGATCTTGAATAACATAACAATGTATACTTGTCCATAATTCATTCATAGAGACATTTTATCAAAGAATTGTACGGCATAAGCTAGTACATATACTAACATGTCATGATTTCACCATTTAATTCACATAGACATTCTATAAAACACATGGGGAGCACAACTTAATGCACATAATCATGCATAACATGTAAATATCTCAACTAAAATGCCCAAACTTTCAAATTCATGGATTTAGCATGCATTTCATATAATTCCCCATAAATACTATTCTATTTTCATAAATCTTATCATAATCATTGATTGAAAATCAAATTAATATCGTAGACATGCGTACAATCAATTTCAAACATCAAAATTCATAGTTTTCTCAACTTGTAGTTTTAAAAATTGATTCTTGGACTCTATGGGTGAAGGTACCCATAGATAAACACCTAAAATACCTTGGAATGTTAATTCTTGAATGTTCTCAGAGAAATCCTTGAGATTTGACCTTGATTCTTGAAGCTAGGGTGTCTTGCTTTTGAGAGAAAATGATGCAATTTAGGAAAAAATTGAGCGAATACTTATATATTTAGGTTATTTAGGGGTTAATTGGATATTTAAGGTAGATCTGTATCATGGGAAAAGTCTAAGTTGCCCTTGGTATTTAAAAACCTGTAAATGGAATGCCGATTAAGGTCTCTCCATGACGCGGTAAATGGATTATTGCGATACCCACTATGATATGGTGGAATCGCAGTGACTATTGTGATTATGGCAATTGCTGTTTTGGGGGTTCACCATGAGGCGATGCAATTGCAGTGACCCTTTGGAAATTGACAAATTCCAAAATGACCTTCATCGCAATGCGATGACATGCTCATCATGATACTCATCGTGATGCAGCCTAATAGCGGTGAGATATTATTTTTCCATTTCGAATGTGGTCTAATCCTCATTCAAAAATCCTAAAACTTACCCGAAATAAGTTCTTTTCCAACTTCTAAGTGTTACAAGTATGCACTAAGGCTTGGACAAAGCTATAAATGTTTGGGGTATCATAGATCGGTTGAAGGGTTCTTTTCTATTACATTCCTCATATCTCGATTGACTTAGAATAAAGTCAAAGTTCAGTGGTCAGATTTATGTGGAAGAGTTTTCAAGAGTTGAAGACTCGACTCACTTCAACCCTATTTTTTACTTTGTCTGATGGTCTAGATGGGTCGGTAGTTTATTGTGATGCTTCGAGAGTTGGTCTGGTTTATGTTTTGATGCAGAGAGGTAAAGTCATAGCCTATGCCTCTATACAGCTTAAACCCCATGAAAAGAGTTATCTCACCCATGATCTTGAGTTGGAAGCTATGTTTTTACCTTGAAAATTTGGAGGCATTACCTTTATGGAGTTCTTGTTGATGTGTTTACCAATCAAAAAGCTTACAGTATGTGTTCTTGCAAAAAGATTTGAATCTTTATCAGAGAAGATGGCTTGAATTGTTAAAGTATTACGATATGAGTGTGTTGTATCATTTGGGTAATGCCAATGTAGTGGAAGATGTCCTTAGTAGATTGTTGATGGGTTTCCCATGCTGGGGAGGATAAGAAAAAGTTAGTCAGGGAGGTTCACCAACTTGTAAGATAAGGTGTTCAGTTAGTTCATTCAGCTGAAGGTAGTGTATAGGTTCAGAATAGTTTAGAATCTTCATTGGTCATTGAAGTGAAAGAAAAGCAAGATAGGGATCGCAATTTAGCTAAGCATAAGGAAGCAGTTAGAGGTCAAAAAGTAGAGGTTTTCTCCTAAGGGGCAGATGGTGTGTTGCGTTGCTAGGGTAGGTTATGTATTTTGAGTGTTGATGATTTGAGGCAGCGAATTCTTGTAGTAGCACATAGTGTGCGTTACTCTATACACCTAGGAGCCACTAAGATGTAACGCAATTTATGGGAAGTCTATTGGTGGAGTAGTATGAAGAAAGATATTATAGAGTTTATAGCTAAGTGTTCTAATTGTCAGCAAGATAAAGTTAATCACCGAAGGCCTAGTGGTATATTACAGGAGTTCAGTATCCTCACTTGGAGGTGAAAAGTAGCCAACATGGATTTTGTGATGGGGTTAGCTCGTACGCGTCGCCAGCATGATTCAATATGGATCGTTGTATATAGAATGACCAAATTAGCTTATTTCCTACCAGTTCATACTTCATACTCAGATGAGGATTATTCTAGGATTTACCTTTGGGAGTTGGTTAAGGTTCATGGAGTTCCATTGTCTATCATTTCAAATAGAGGTACTCAGTTTACCTCTCACTTGCTTTTCAAAAGGGTCTTGGTACCCAAGTTATCTTAGTACATCTTTTCATCCTCAGATAGATGGTTAGATAGAGAGGGCCATTCAGACCTAAAAGAATATGTTGAGGGCTTGTGTCATTGACTTTAAAGGTAGTTGGGATGATCACTTACCCATGATTGAGCTTACCTATAATAATAGTTATCACTCCAGTATTTAGATGGCTCTATTTGAGGCTTTTAATGGAAGGATATGTAGATCTCATATTGGTTGGTTCGAAGAAGGTGAGGCTGCACAGATAGGGCCAAATTTTGTGTTTGAGGAGATAGAGAAGGTTTAGTTGATTCAGGAGAGGCCGAAAATAGCCTAAAGCCATTAGAAATCTTATGCAAATATGAGCAGAAGAGATCTTGAGTTTGAGATTGGTGATTTGGTCTCTTTGAAAATTTTTCCTATGAAAAAGGTAAAGAGATTTGGCAAGAAGGTAAAACTTAGACCCCACTATGTTGGCCCGTATAGGATCTTGAGTCATTTTAAAAAGGTATCTTATGAGCTTGAGTTTCCAGCAGATTTGGCGTCAGTACATTTGGTGTTTCATGTTTCTTTGTTAAAGAAGTGTATTAGTGATTCAGGTGTAGTTGTTCCTTTAGAAGATATGGACGTTAAGAATAGCCTTTCCTAAGAAGAGATCCCAGTGGAGATCCTTGATCGTCATATTCTTAGACTAAGGAACAAAGAAGTTCCCTCGGTCAAAGTTCTTTAACAGAATTGGTCTATTGAGGGATCCACTTGGGAAACAGAAGCAGATATGCGAATAAAGTACCCTCATCTTTTCTCCACAAACCCAGATAAAGCTTAAGGTTATGATTTTCTTCAGATTGACTTTTTTTCATTCTCTGATTTAGATATGTAATCCATCTCATGTTATTGCATATCTTTAGTTTAGTTCATGTATCATGTTTCAGACTCAGTTATGTAATCAAGTTTTCAATTATCCATGTTTAGTATATAATCTCGGTTTCTTTAGTACTCTCAGCTAAACCAGTCTCATTTGAGGGCGAATGTTCCCAAGGAGAGATAATATAATACCCCATAATGTTCTTAGATCATTTCAGCCCTCATTGCATGCATAAGGGGTTTGAAATTCCACTAATTGTTGAGGACTTAGTTACTTTAAAGACCCCTAGACTTTGCAGATTTTTGAATTGACCTTCCCAACCCTGAAAATTTGGTTTTAAGTTGATTCATGTTTAGGGAGGTCAAAAGTACTAATCGGGTGAGTTTTGGAAATTTTATACAAGCGTAAGGGTATGTTTGGAAAATGAAAATAGTAGAACCAGTGGTTTAGGCCCGCGGCACCCCAGTCTAGTCTGTTGGGATGAAACCCATGGCGACCAGTCTAGTCCACCAGTCTGGAGTCAACGATGTAGGGATTACCCCATCAGTCTAGAGTCCGCATCGCCTGGTCTCCATTTCGTCCAGATTTTGCTCTTAAAAATTTAAGGGTATTTGAGTTAATCACTCACCCAACTCATCCATAAACATGAATTAGGGCTCCCAAGGAGCACTATTTTTCCCTTTTACTCACAAATTATCTCAAGAAAATCCCTCTCTTTCCCCAAGAACAAACCCTTACTTCTTCATAAGAAATCAAGGAATTCAAGCTTCAAGTTTTAGGAAATTCCCACGAATCTTCACGAATTCATCTAGTAAGGTATGTGTGATGTCCATCCATGGGCCCCTTTCACCTATGGAGTCCAAGAACCCATTTTAGTTTTTAAATTATAAGCTTTACATGTTTAAGTTGAATTATCACCATGAATCTCTTGTTAATTCAATTTCAAGTTATGATTATAAGTGCTTTTAAGTGGATGAGTCATATCATATTTTGAATGTTGCCATTCTCAGGCCATGTTCAATTGATTTTGAATAAATCCCTAAGTTGTGAATTTAACCATCTAATCCTATTGATTTCTCATGTCTAAGACATTCCTATGCTCAAGTTATGATTTTTACATGTTTGATGAAATGCCATTTTGGGTCTTTGAACAACGATCACATATTAAGTATTTCCAAGTTTAACACCGAATATTTATAATCATTTAGTGCTGGTGGGTTATGACCACCCAATACCTAGTTGTTTTACATGATTTCAGTATCTCCGTAATGATTTCAGCTAAACCATGAGTATTATTATTCAGATCGTTGTTATGATCAGACCATGATGAGCAATGTCAATTATTTATTCAGTTAAATTTAATTCAGTTTAGTCGAGTATCAGTGTCATTCAGTTGAGAGTAATACTTAGCACCGAATGAATGTAGGAATGGCATCTCCCCCATTAATTAGGCATGAAATATTAGTAGCAGTTCCTAAATTCCTGACCTACGGTGCCAACGTAGATTTTGAGAGGTACCCCATCAATTAAGCATGACACCCTCATTCTTCGGGACATCATCCTTGTGGATCCACATCGTGAACCAGTGCTTGTACCCTTGGCAAGGTTCCAGCACCCTTCCAACTGGGGTCACAGATTAGACCCCGATAATAAATTTGGGGCATGTCTGTTATAGCTAGCTCCCCCAGTCTAAGTGCAATATTCAATGTGTGTTCAGTTAAGGTTTGATTGAATAAGTGTACTAATTTTAAGATATTCCATTTTATGTCTTTTAGTATTTCAGATTACAGATTATCTCAGTAACGTAACAGATATGCACATAGTTTTCCATTCTCAGATTTTACATGTTCATGCATTCATGCACAGTTACCCATGCATTTCAGCCTGTCTTCATCTCATATACCAGTACATTCAAAGTACTGACCGTGTACTCTTCATTGCGCTATGATGTCTTATATCATAGGTTCAGATGCACAGTTTTCCAACCGCAGTTAAACAACTCAGCATAATTTAGCAACCATAGTAGTAAATCCTCATCCATCAAGGACATGTTATAATTATTGAGTTATTTCAGTATTCATTTTATTCAGTCCGTCAAAGTTAGTTAGGGATCTATCCCATCAACTCCTCAGTCATTTTAGATGCTTTTAGACAATCAGTTAGTTGCTTTAGTATTACTAGACGTTTTGATTAAACAGTTGGATTCTAGTATTTTATCAGTTGGTTAGACATACTTTGATGCGCTTTGCAGTATTTAGATTGCATTACTATGACACTTTATTTTCTATTCTTGTATTTCATTGCTATGTATTTTATGTTCACAGCAGGTATCTATTTATGGGTTAGCTTGTGGCCCTCCTGGTCGTAAGCACCGTTTTCGCAACTAGGAGGTTTCCTTGGATTATGACAGGGGACATTCATATACAAAATCATCAAATACAAGGAAAAGAATATAAGACAATTACATAAATGGAAAGTCAATATGGCATTACAACACAATATAAACACAATAAAATAAGTGCAATGTATATGATGATGATATAGATGCACGAGGATGTCGTACAACCTCCAAAATCATTGTACAATCCCTGTATACACCTATAGAGCTCAAGATTCAAGACGTAGGATCCATGTGAGGTTTTTTAACCTGTATACAATCAATATATCTCATATCTCCTTTCTGCCACATCCCTTAAAAAGGGTTCTATAAGGTTTTACAATATCTCCTCCCCCGGCACTTCCCTCGGGGAGAGTTTTATAAAAGGTGTTGCCAGTGTTTCTAAGTTGTTTCCACAGTGGTACCAATGTTTCATGAATGATTATGATATGACAAGTTAATTCTCAAAACCAATCACAATTATATATTTCCACAACCAATCACAATGATATATTTTCACAACTAACCACAATTATATATTTCCACAACTACATGAGCCAATATTCACTTGTTGTTCTCGTTTCATGCATGAATTTCCACATGTACCATATAACAACAATTATGAATATATCACAATACACCAATAGTACTACCTTAGGCATTTCAACAACACAATACAATTATTCACATATTTTCAAGGTTATCAACATCACATAGGATCCCACACGGTCACACATATTACATAATATCTCAATTTAAATAATTGCATTACATATAGGACCCCACACATGCACATCTTATAGATAGCCATTTTTCATGATTAGTTTCCACCCTTAACATACATTTAATACCATCATTTACTACCCAGCCCAGTTTTAAAGAGTTAAGCCATAACCTACCTCAAAAGCTGAAATACCACAACCAAGACTTTACTCCCAAATCCTTACTCCTTACAAATGGTTCTGAACTCCACTAAAAACATCAAATATAAAATCTACGCATCAAAATAAACCAACGACACCCATATTGGCTACTTTTGGTTCGGGATCAAAATGGACCTCCAAAATGAGTTTTCAAAGAAGAAGGAAAAAATTTTAACTTCACTTTAAAAATATATTTATGATATTTTTAGGAACCTACAGCTGAAAATTCAGGTCAAATCGAGTAAAAAATTGAGGTTCAAATCGAAGAAAACCCATATTTAAGTTTTAACGGGTAAAATCTTTGAAATTTGGGTTAAAATCAAGAATCAGAGTTGTTTTAAAGGTTAAATTGATGAAAAATGGTAATTATAAGATTAAAATGTTATTCAAGTAAAAAAGAGTGAAATTAGGATTTAAAATCAAGCCCGAAGATTTTTGAGAAATTAATCAAGAAAATTAATAAGAAAAAAGGGTGAATTCTTACCTTAAATCATTATAGAATCAAGAAATAGCTATTAATCTAGCTTTCCAAGATTCCAAAAGCTTCATTTTTAGGCTCCCACACAATTTTAACTCTCAAGAGGCAATGTCACGACCCGTGGATACCCCCTAGTCGTAACAACGGTGCTTACGGTTACTAATGACCATAAGATAACCCATGAGCTAGTACCTATTGTGAGCACTAAGTAAACTGGTAATATAATATGTACACAAAAGATAACTAATAAGGTAAAGCCAACCTAAATACCAAAAATGTGATTCAATCACAAGAATGTAAATATCTGATAAAAATACTGAAACCACAATTGATAAGACTAACAAGCTAACTAGCTGTTAACTAACTTCGACTGACTGAAAATAAGAAATACTGACAGAAATAAGTATTGATAACATGTCCTCAATGGATGAGAACTCACCACTACTGCTAGTGGATTTCGCTGAGCTGTCTAACTATGGTAGGGAAACTAGTATTTGAACCTACGATATATGACATTATAGCATAAATAAGAATATATGGTCAGCACCTAGAATATACTAATCTATGAGATGAGGACAGGTTGAAATACATGGGGAAATATGTATGTGAAATAAGGACTAACTGAAAAGCATGAGGTAAGTGAACATGAATGCATGAAAAGCTATAATATCTGAGAATGCGAGTCCAAGCATGAATCTGTAATCTGAAATAAGTCTGAGATCTAAACTACTAAAAATTGAGATCTAAAATACTAAAAATTGTGTAACTGAACAACTGAAAATCTGTTCACTTGGTCAAGCAAACCTGAACTGAGAATACACTGAATATTGTACTGAGATTGTGGGAGGTATCCTCTAACTGATATACCCCAATTTGATCTAATTGGGGTCCAACCTGTGACCATAGTTGGGAGGGTGTCAGTACCGTACCACGGGTACTAACACTGGCTGTGTGGATCCACTAAACTGGTGTACTGAAGGACTAAAGGGTCACCCTATATTAGAAGAAGAACTCATGAGATATGTTGAACCCTAAACTGACAGAAAGTTATCTCAACCTACGCCGGCTACGTAGTTCTATAACTCAGGGATTGCTACTAATGGTCAAACCCTAAAATGGCAGGAATGCCCCCATCCCTAGGTTCGCTCAGTGTTGAATCCTATTTCTAACTGAATGACATTGTTCCCTAGGTTCGCTCAGTGTTAAATCGTATTTCTAACTGAATGACATTGTTTACTTCACTGAACTAAACTTACCTAAGAAAACAACTGATCCTAACAACTAAATGAATGAAAATTCTCGTGGTTTATCTGAAATCATTCTGAAGATACTAAAATTATATAAACAAGTAGGTATCGGGTATTCGTAACCCATCAACACTAAATAAAAATAATAATAACGCCATATAGAAGCTTTAAAAACATAATATAGGATCACTGTTTAAAATCCAACACTTAGATATTTCATCAAACACATGAGAGTCATGAACTTATGGTTGGGAATGAGAAAAGCATGCAAAAATAACATGATTATAAGATTCAATTCATAAATTAGGGATTTAACATGAAAATCATAACATTACAACATGTAAGGGCTCATTCCAGTTGAAAAAAATTATAAACATGACTTATAATTGAAAACAACAAGAGCTTCATGGAGATAATTCAACTTCAACATATAAAAACTCATGATTTGAAACCAAAAAGGATTCTAGGACTCAATGGGTAAAAAGGGCCCATGGATGAACATCACACATACCTTAAACCCTTAATCTTAAAACAGAAACACCAATATTGATGCTTTCCTGAAAGTGCTTGGATTTAGGAACTTGATTTATTGGATTCCTCGGAGAAAAAGTAATTGAATTGATGATCCTGGGGAATGAGTAGGTTTTCTTTGAGAGGAGAATTGAAGAAAAAGGGCAAATAATACCCTAACTGATGGTATAAGTCATGATATAATGACTTAGTTTGAAGGGAAAAGACACAATTTCCCCTCAGGAAATTAAATTTGTAACTGAACTGTGATTTATATGCTTACCAAGATGCAGTGTACTTGCCATCAGGAATAGCACCGCGACGCAGCACTATTACGGTGAGGTACTGAATTCGTGATCCAAACATGACCCAATCCTTGTTCGAAAAATTTGAAAATTCTCTAAGACATGCTTCCTACACCCCTGAACATGACTTAACTTAAAAACCAACACCTCGAGGTAGGAAATACCAATTTAAAAATCCTCAAAGTTAGGAGGCATTAAGAATGACTAAGTCCCTAACACTTCGTGAAATTTTCAGTCTTTAAGCCTCTTATGCATGCAACTAGAAGTTGAACTGAGCTAAGAATAATATGGATTATTACAGGCAAGGTGAAAGAATGGAAAAAATCAGCCCAAAAAGGGTAAAAAAAAAAAAGCTGATTTTTATAGCAAATAAACACCATATTTTTCTTTTAAAGTCTCACCCGGACACCGATGGAGTGTCTGGGATTCGTTCGGAGTCCGATATGCAAACTAACTATGCAACCACACTAAATGTAATGCTTCGGGCGCATTGGTGAAATTGGATTTTTGAAAAAACATCATTTTCACAAAGCTGACCCCCAAAATTTGAAACCATAATTTTTCAAATCGAGGATCAAAAGATGATTTAAAATTCATAAAATCACACCAAATATGATACCATCCTAAAATTAACATTTTGAATCTATTAGCAAAGTCAAATTTTTCATCTAAGCTCATTTCGATCAAATGTCGGTCCTCGTTTTGATCAAATGTGAGTCCCGTACTCATATTTCTAATTTTTCAACTTTCCCGGTATTCAAACTAATGGTCTACCTAACCTAAAATCAATATAGCTATTGGTGTATTCCGTTCAGCCATCCATCGCACGGATAAAAAGATATCCATATAAGTTTAAAATAAGGCTCTCAAAGCCATTAAAAACTAAAATATCACATAAAAGGTATCAAAATACAACGGAAACCATATCAATCACCCCCACACCCCAAAAATACTATAATGAAACTACGAAAAGGGGTAAAATAGTCAAATCACACAAAAACACACAAAAACACACAATTCACATATTTCATCAAAAAGTCAGTCGTTACAGTTGTGGTAAAAAATGTTAGTAGCTCCTTAACTTATGGAATTTGTGTAAGATACCCTAAAATGATACATTGGGCTCGATAAAGTGGACTAATCATTTGAAGCTCAAATTAATTAAGTAGTCCAATAAAATTGGACTTTTTAATTTAATTCATATTTTTTGGACTTAAATAACTAATTCAATTATATTAATCTAAAATATTTATTTAGATTAGTATATTTTTTAATATAATATAATTCAAATTTTATACAAATTTAAGTGCAATAGTATTTTGTTGTGTTCAGATGAGAATCGGAATTAGTCAAGTTCTAATGCAAGTACTGAACACCAATAAAACAATAAAAAAATTGAAGGGCTAACTTTCCATACCATTGATATAAATTTTTATAATGCATCTCAAAGGTTCAAGTTTCTCTTCTAATTAATATTTACATATTTCTTTCATCTATCCTAAGTACAGTCAAACCTCTTTATAGTGGCAGCGTTCGTCCGAAAATTCATGGCTACTATAGAGAGGCGTTGTTATACATGAATAGTGACATTTTGATGTTTAATTATCATTTATTTGTTATAAATAAAAAACATAAAAAAAATATGTTTCATACTTTTTTATGTTATAAACAAAACCAAAATACTTATTAAATTAAAATCTCAATTGAATTTCATATTTCATTATTGAAAGGATTAATACATTACTAAAATAAATTATAACTAGATATATGCTTACCGGCAAAGAATTAAAATCTAAGGAGCATATGGAACTACAATTAATGAAAATTTAAAATATTTCAAGTTTAAGGTAAGAATTCTATAATTTTAGGATGTTTCATAAATTCTATTCTGTTAGACAATATATCGCTTGAATTGACGAAATTACTATCCAAACTTTCAGCAAAAGGGTATTTAATCGCTTTCCCTTGAAGGTTGTTTAAGAGCCGACAATTTTAGTTTTCTATTTCACCCTAAGTAACCGTAAGTTGAGGCTCTTCCACAATCCATAATATTTTTTTAATAAAATATGAATATTACATAATATTTGGGTATACTGTTATAGAGAGATAATTTTATAAAGAGTATAGTATTGCTAGAATAAATAATATTATTGTTATAAGTAGAATACCGTTATTAGAAAAGTAAAATAGAACATAAAAAATTGATTTTGAAGAAAAGCAGGCTGCTATAGTGAAATATTGTTATAATGATAAGCCATTATAGACAGGTGTGACTGTTATTTGTCCATCCGATTCATGTTTTGTCTTTAGACGATTATGTACATTAATTAATTTAAATAATATTTATTATCGTAGATGAGATATTCAATTAAAATATTATAACTTTAGCCAAAACTTTGTATGTATAAAGAAACAATAAATAAATTCTACTTAACAGGGACCTAACCTTAACAAACATATTTAACTACTTGCAAAATGGTCATTAAAAGGTATGTTGCTACCTTCATTTAATCAATACATAATAATAAAGAGAATGATAGAGCTGTTGACGTAGCCCTTTCAAAGGTTTTGAATCCTATTTATCTTTTTTTTTCTTTCTTTTTTCTAATTATTGATATTATCTCATTTTAATGATTTTATAAAATATATATTTATGAGTAATTGCAATTAAATGCTCAAGCTCATTTATAAAGACTAGATAAGTATAGCATGTGCGCAGCACGAGCCCAACATTTACAGTTTGTAATGGCTAGTATTTTGACACTCTAAAATAATATTTCGATATATTTAAGCATTATTGGATCTTTAATAACTCTAGCGGGTATCTCAAGACATATTACTAAAAAATGAATAAGAATGACATAAATATGCATGAGAGGCACTTCTTTTTTCTAATCCTGAATTTCTAGATCAGACATGGTAATTTTCATAATTCAATGGCGGTAGTCTTAGAGTCATCCTCACATCATTAAAAACTTGCAGTTGGTAGCACATCTAGAATTTTTCTTCTTCTTTAGCGACTTTCAACCAGCTGAAATGTGATAAATCACTTTAGAATGTCATTATTTAATATCTACCCACGACTTCCACAAAATTATTGTTACAATTTAATCAATTATGGCAAAAGATCTCATTTTTTCCAGAACCAAAATAAACACGAACTATATTTACCAGTATCTAGTATCTTTACATGTGATGTTATCTCTTTCATCTATTTTCATCTCCCAAATAAATATTTCTAATCGAGCATGTATAATCATCAATTCTAAGAGATGCACTGGAGTATCTATTTCGGTTAATATGTATCCATATGACTCATCTTCCTTCATTTCAAATTACCAACACACTATTCTATAATTTAGCATGGGAATGTAGCTATCTAACTGTAAGACACCACAAAATCCTAAACTTCACTTAGTCCCTAAAAGCTTACCAAGGGGTCCCAAACTTAGAAAATTCTAGTTTAGTATTCAAACTCAGAATTATTTTGACCTTCATAAGCTGACTACACTGTTTCATGACCTCTATGACCTTAAAAGGTCAATCTTTAGGTTAATTCATAATCAGGAATGTTAGTAGGTATTTTTGGATGAGTTTCGTATTTTACGGAACTCGTTTGAACCACGTTTGGGAATCCAAAATAGTGTATCAACACGATCTTGATGCGGGGCATCGGCCAACGCATCGATCAATATTTTCCTTGGCTCCAAGTGACAATTTCTAATGAATCGATGTGGACTCGACGGGGCGTGTTGGCTATCATGTCGATGCCAACGATGCGGTGTGTCAGTCTATGCATCGACAGTTCAGCTTTTAGTCTTTAAAAAGCCATGTCCTTCATGGTAATAGGGTCTTCTTTCCATGTCCTTTAGCCCCCATAACACAAGATTTATCCTTCAATTAGCAAATTATATTCATTCTTTCTCAAAACACTCAAGAACAAAAATCCTAGGAGATTAAATTTCAAATTCAAGACTCAAGATTCCACCATTAATCTTCAAGAATTTTTCAAACAAGGTATGTTAAGTGTTCATTCGAGGGTCCCTTCTACCGTTGGAGTCCAAGAAACTCTTTTAATAGTCAATTATCTTGATTTCATATTTTCTATGACTTGGATTCAAGTGTATTCATGATTATAGTGTTGATTAGATTTCTATTCCATGATTAAGTTCAACAATTATGTAAAAACAACTATTATATATGTAGTATCATGTGATTTCATGTTAAATCCTTAAAATTGTGATGCTCATGTGTAGATTAGTACTATGTTCATATACAATGCCTTCCAAGTAATTGATGAGTTGTTCATGAGAATTTATTAATGAAATTATATCATCTTAGCATGTATTCAAGTTCATGTCATGCAAGTGTTTGCTAGAATGTCACAATGAATGAATGATGATCTGGTAGTTATTATCATGTTTCATGACTCTGCCATGTTTTATAATTTATGCTATTGAGTCCTGGGGTATTAATACCCGATAATTTATCTGATCACCTAGAGCCATGGTTAGTCTTAAGATAGTATCAATATTGTCACGATCAGTAGAATTTAGTCAGTTACAGAACTCAGGAAAGCTAAATAGTACTCAGTCAGTTAATAGAATTTAGTAGTATTCCGTCAGTCCACGAAACCCAGTGAACTCAGTTTAGCTAAGCTATACAGTAAGATTAGTAATAGTTCAGTTCAGCTTAGAACAGTTTAGAAATCAGTCCAGCGTATATTCAGTTTAGAGAAGGATTCAACACCAAGTAAACCTAAGGATGGGGACTCACCTGCTATTAGAGGGTGTGATCCTTAGAAGTAGTCCTTGTGTTATAGAACTACATAGCTAGAATAAGTTGAGACATCAACCTGCTACATGAAGGTTGATGAGGGGATCTACCTACCAGTTGAGGGTACCATCATTCTGGTTCAAAGCACCTGCCAGATGAGGATGACTCAACTTGTCTTTACTCGTGGCACGGTATTGACACCCTTCTAACTGGGGTCACAGTTTAGACCCCAAATCTATTCAGAAAGGGGTATGTCGATTAGATGATTACCTCCCACAGTCTCAGTTTTAAATTCAGTCTCAGTATAGAACTCAGTTCAGTTATACAGATTCAAGACTGTCAGACACAGTCACTTAGTTTAGTACAGGACTCAGTGTGGTTCCATCAAATCAAGACTGTCAGATACATTCATTTATTTATTAGTAATTTAGTATCAGTTTACTCAAATATAATTTAATCAGCACTCAGACTCGGTTTTCAGTGTTATCACGATCTCAGTTATAGTTTATGTATTCATGCATCTACTCTAATTCAGTTATATTCATATCATTTAGTCAGTATCATTCATGTATATGAACCCACAAATTTTTACCTACCTCACTAAGATTACTAGTACATTCAAAGTACTAACGCATACTTTTCTCTTACAATATGATGTCTTATATCATAGGTTCAGATGCACGGGCTCCCGAGCACCCTTAGCAGTTCAGATTTTTAGCAGTCAGAGTTAGTGGTGAGCCTTCATAATTCGAGGAGATGATTATTTTCTTTAGTATTTTAGTTTAGTAGTATAGTTTTAGTAGTTGGAGTTAGTTGGGAGCTTTTCCCATCAACTTCATATTTCAGACAGTTTAGAGGCTTTCCAGACTAGAGTATTTTCAAATAGATATATCCGTTTTTATATTACTATACCGCATTCAGTTTTATTTTAGTATTGATCCTTATGGCATGTCTTTTGCCTAATTTTTTCATATTTTAGTATTTTTATTCAGTTATTGCAGCAGGTTCTACTCATGAGTTAGTGTATAGTCCTTCGGGATTATGAGAACCAGTAGCGTTTGGGGTATAGACTTAGGGTGATACAAACTTAGTCTCAGAGCCTAAGGTTCAATAAAGTCCTAGAAAGTCTGAAAGCTGCATCTAGTAAAGTCTTGTGCATGGGTGTATAGCGCGCCACACTTATGAAAAAAAGGCTACGAGATATTTTAGGAAAAGTTTCCCTTCTTTCAATATTCATGTCGTGCGAATAAGCATAAGCTCAAGTTAAACTCTCAGTCTAATTCATCTCTTCCTTATACTTCTAGAACATAAATTCCAAAGAAAATAATGAAATAAGTGATGAAAACCAGACAGCCCCTTCGCCCGTTTAGGCAGATCTCCTAAAGAGCATGTTTCTCACACTGAATTTAGAGCTGCCTTCACCGTATTAGCTAATTTAGTAGTTTCTCAGAACAATTAGCTGGTTGTTATTCTATCTAAGCTTATGGATTATGCTACGTAGGATGGAGAGGAGAGGTATAGGAAAAAGGGAAGAAAGAATAAGGGGGCCAAAATGTCAAGGCCAAAAGGTTCCCGAACAAATCCTCTTTGCCAAAAATGTGGCAGAAACCATCGGGGTGTCTGCAAAGATGGCAGTGATGTATGTTTCAGATGTGATAAGCCAGGCCATAGGGTCAAATATTATCCTCAGTCGGGTTCTCAAGGTTAGTTTAACCACCCTTCAGCTCATTCCGGTCGCCCAAATCAGCTGGGTACTACTTCTAGTTCCACCATTAGGCAACTCCCAAATAGGGTCTATGCGCTCCAGTCCAGACAAGATCAAGAAAGTTCTCCTGATGTGGTCACTGGTATGTTATAGATCTTTCAGTTATATATTTATGCCTTATTAGATCCAAGAGCCTCTCTGTCTTTTGTAGCTCCTTACATTGTAGTCCATTTCAAAGTTAGACCAGAGATCTTAGTAGAAACTTTCTCAGTCTCTACCCCAGTGGATAAATTAATCATAGCCCAATGGGTATACAAGAACTGTCCGATTATGATACATCAGACTTATTCAAATTAGAGATGACCAATTTTGATGTCATTCTTAGCATGGATTGAATTCATTTCTTCTATGCCTTAGTCGACTGTAGAAATAGAATTGTCCAATTTCAATTTCTAAATGAACCCTTCCTAAAGTGGAAGGGTAGTACTTCAGCACTTAGAGGTCATCTTGTTTCTTACCTTCAGGCGAGAAAGCTGATATCTAAGGGATATGTCTACCATCTCATTCGAGTCTAGGACTCTAGATCAGAAACCCCAACTCTTGAATCAGTGTCAGTAACACGTGAATTCCTAGATATGTTTTCTGGAGATCTTCTCGGAGGTCCTCTTGAAAGGGAAATCTACTTTGAAATAGACCTTTTTTCTAGTTACACAACCCATATTTATTCCATTACACAGAATGGCTCTAGCAGAACTTAGAGAATTAAAAGAACAGTTAAAAGATCTCTTAGAAAGGAAATCATCAGACCCAGTGTGTCCCTATGGGGTGTACCCAAGGTCAAGAACAAGTATCCCCTTCCTAGTCGATGACTTGTTTAACCAACTTCGGGGTACCAATTACTTCTCCAAGATAGGCCTCAGATCAGGCTATCATCTGGCTCAGGGCCAGAGAATGTGACATCCTAAAAATAGCCTTCAGAACTCGGTATAGTCACTTTAAATTCATAGTTATGTCATTTGGTCATACCAATTCTTCAGCAGCTTTCTTGGACTTGATGAACTCTGTGTTGAAGCAGTACTCGGACATTTTCATCATAGTCTACATAGATAACACCCTTATCCATTCCATTAATGAGGATAAACCCGCTAATCATCTCAGACTCATACTTCAAGCTCTCAAAAACCATCAGTTATCATGATATCTATTCATATCTTAGGTGCCAGCATTATGATCATAGCCCTTACTCATGCACGTTATAAATCATGCATGCTTATAGTTTCTAGGATAAGGAGTTCCAGTTCACCTAGTGTTACAAATCATGTTCCATAAATATAAAAACTCCAAACTTAGGTCATGCAGCTCATGACTCAGGTATCCATGTCATGCTATACGGTGTGCTCAGTTCCCATGACCCGCGTTACACTCATAGCAATCAGATAAATTCAGATTTCATCATGTTTATCCTTAGTTTAGATCTTTTGATAACTCCATGGTGTTGGCATTCTCTTTCTCAGACCTCAGTTAAGTGTCGGGTTTGGAATAGTATATATGCATACCTTAGGTCCTCATTTTTTAACCCTTCAGTGAAGTATCCTTACAAAATGATATAGCAATGAGCAGTTTCTTAGAGGGGTGAGAGTAAATGTTTCATGTTAAGAAAAGATTAGTTCATGCTAGTTTTACATGAGGCGATAGTTATGAAGATAGGCTTGAATGACATGTTCATGTGTAAGTGGCTAAATGCATTTTGGAGATTTGAGTAGGCTTGAACCTAGTGGGAGAATTCAGTCCAGATCAAACATCAGTAGGTAGAGTTATCAAAACCCAGTATTCAGTTCAAGTATATTCTCAATTGCAGTCTTAGTTACAGTCTCAGTCCCAGTCTAGTAATCTGATCAGTAACTCAGTTCATTTCTAAGTTTGCTTGACCATAGCATACAGTTATCATCTATTTTGTTATTAGTATTTCAGTACCTCAATTTACAGACTATTTTAGAATTATGTTAGACACTTGGTCTTGTATTCTCAAATAATATAGTTTTCAAAAATTCATGCTCAGTTATCTCATGTTACTCAGTTAGTCCCTACCACATATGCATAATACTATGCAGTTTCAGCCGAGACTAAGTAAAGTTCAATCCTACATGACCATTATTCAGCTATCAGCCACTCAATTAATCAGATAAGTTAGTATGTTTATGTGTTCGTGCTCTGTGCCCATGTGAATATTTTCAATAGCCTCAAGTGAAATGCATGCAGTGATGAAGTAGAAATTCCAGTTAAGGGAATAGTTGAGGAACATAGATAAGATTGCGAGCTAGTAGTTTAGGTGCATAATGCATATTAACTCTGTCTTAGATGATGTTTTGTAGGCCTTGCTCCATATTACAAAACCGCAGCCACATGGTGATTTCTTATTAGATGTCTTATTTAGACTGCGCCAAGATTTCCCTACTCCCTAAAGCCACTAGAACTTTATAGAAAGAGTGTCAAAGAAGGGCTCCAGTTGAATATAAGTTGTTAGCATAAGTTAGTCTGTAAAACCAGCAATTTAATTTAGCAGTTCGGTGGATAATGTTCGTATGGTTGGGTTTCCATCTTTTTGTCTAGTCACATTATCTGAAGTCTCATGAAAGTAACTATTCAAAGATTGAGCAACTATATGGTTGCGAGTTCAGATCAGTTCAGGTGTCATGCCTTAGTTTCAGATCCCCGATATGCAGTCACAATTCAGTTCGTAGGTGCCCTGTGCATCATCTTAGATTTTTCTCAGTATCTCAGCCAAGTCACCATTCTTTAGAGGACCTAATGTCCCAAGAGGGAGATGCACTATAATCCCTGAGCTTTCATGACCTGAACCTTCCACCCTCTATATACGTAATGAATCCAGTTTGGAGTAGTGGGTACTCATTAGTAGACCCACAAGTTTAAATCTTAGCCATAAGCCAGGTATTCAAGGACTCAGTTCTGTTCATGATATTCAGTTCCTATATCAGATTTTAGGCCCAGTTATGTTCTCATATTCACATTCATGCGTATTCAGTAAATGATATCTAGTTGGAGATTGGTGATTTTGTATTCTTGAAAATCTCTCCTATGAAAAGGGTGAAGAGGTTGGACAATAAAGGAAAACTCAGTCCCTGATATATATTGGTTCTTATCGAATTCTTAGTCATTTAGAAAAGGTAGCTTACGAGCTTGAGTTTCCTTCAAACTTAGCTTCACTGCACCCAGTGTTCTATGTCTCCTTGCTTAAGAAATACGTAGGATACCTAGCAGCCATAGTCCCTATAGAGGGCATAGTTATTTAGAACAACCTCTCTTATGAAAAGATTCCAGTTAAAATCCTTGATTATCCGATTCGTAGACTGAGGAACATAGAAATTCCTCTAGTCAAAGTTCTTTGATGGAATCAGTCCATTGAGGGAGCTACTTCGGAAGCAGAAGCAAACATGCAAATCAAGTACCCTCACCTTTTCTCCGCAAACTCAGACTCAGCCCAAGGTAACAGTTTTCTTTTGAATTTATTCAGTCTCATATTGAGATATAACTACCATCGTAGTATCAATTAATGTTGCATACTCAGTCATGCATTAATGAATCAGTTCAGTCATGTACTCATGCATTAGACATGCATGTCCAGTATATAAGTTCTGTTTATTAGTAATTCGAGTTATGCATTCATGAATCATGTTTAGCTATTATGCATGTATTAGATATGCATGTTCAGTATGATAATTCATTATATCAGTAATCTCAGTCATGAAATCATGCTTCAGTTATGCATGTCCCGTGTCTAAATCCAGTCTATCAGTATTCTCAGCTTAGTCAATCTCATTCAAGGATGAATGTTCTCAAGAGGGAGATATTGTAAGACCCTGCAAAATCCTAAGCTTGACTTAGTCCCTAAAAGCTTATCAAGGGGTCCCAGACTTAGAAAATTCTAGCTAAGTAATCAGACTTAGAATTATTTTGGCCTTCGTAAACTGACTACACTAGTTCACGACCTCTATGACATAGTACATCAATCTGCGCATCAACAGTTTATTTTCAGTCATTAAAATGCCGCATCCTTAGGGGTAATAGGGTCTTTTTCCCACATCCTTACGAGATTTAGCCCTCAATTAGCAAATTATATTCATTCTTTCTCAAAACACTCAAGAACAAAACCCTAGGATATTAAATTTCCAATTCAAGACTCAACATTCCACCATTAATCTTCAGGAATTTTGCAACCAAGTTATGTCAAGTGTTCATCCAAGGGTCCCTTCCACCCATGGAGTCCAAGAAACTCTTTTAATCTTCAAGTAGCTTGATTTTATGTTTTCCATGATTTGGATTCAAGTGTATTCATGATTATACTGTTGATTGGATTTCTATTCTATGATTAAGTGCAAGAATTATGTAAAAATAACTATTATGTATGTAGTATCATGTGAATTCATGTTAAAGCCTTGAAATTATGATGCTCATATGTTGATTAGTACTATGTGTATATACAATGCCTTCCAAGTGTTTGATGAGTTGTTCATGAGAATTTATTAATGAAATTATATCATGTTAGCATGTATTCAAGTTCATGTCATGCAAATGTTTGCTAAAATATCTCAATAAATGAGTGATGATCTAGTAGTTATTTATCATGTTTCAAGATTATGCCATGTTTTATAATTTATGCTATTGAGTCCTAGGGGTATTTAATACCCGACAATTTAGCTGATTAACTAGAGCGCAGGTCTGTTTCAAGATAGTATTAGTCATGTCACGATTAGTAGAATTTAGTCAGTTATAAAACTCAGGAAAGCTCAATAGTACTTAGTTAGTCAACAGAATTCGGTAGTATTCCGTTAGTCCATGGAAACCAATGAACTTAGTTCAGCTCAGTTATACAGTATGATCAGTAACAATTCAGTCCAGGTTGGAACAGTTTAGAAATTAGTCTAGTGTCTATTCAGTTGGGAGTAGGATTCAACACCGAGTGAACCCAAGGATAGGGACTTTCCTATCAGTAGAGAGTGTGATCCTTAGAAGCAGTCTTTGTGTTCCAGAACTACGTAACGAGCGTACGTTGAGACATTAACCTTCCAGATAAGGGTTGATGAGGTGATCTACATACCAGTTGAGGATACCACCATTCTCGTTTAGAGCACCTGCCAGCTCATGCATATGAACCCGTTGAGACTCACGGTCTCCCGAGCACCCTTAGCAGTTCAGATTTTCAGCAGTCAAAGTTAGTAGTGAGTCCTCATAGTTTGAGGAAATGATTATTTTCTTTAGTATTTCCGTTTAGCAGTACAATTTTAGTAGTTAGAGATAGTTGGGGGCTTGTCCCATCAACTCCATATTTCAGATAGTTTAGATGCTTTCCAGAATGGAGTATTTTTAGACAGATATATTAGTTTTTGTATACCTATACCGCATTCAGTTTTATTTCAGTATTGAACCTTATGGCCTATTTTCCACCTAATTTCCACATATCTCAGTATTATTATTCAGTTATTGCAGCAGGTACCAGTCATGGGTTAGCTTGTGGTCCTTCGGGATTATGAGCACCATGTAGCGTCTGGGGTACAAACTCGGAGCGTTACACAAACTTACAGTCATTTCTGGCCAATTAAAAGATGATTTTTCCTTCATATGAAACTTTTACACTGATAAATTATTCAGAATTGATAAGTAGCATCGGAGATATTATCACAGACCTTTCTTTTTTATCCTCTTCCACAACTCCCAGACAACTGTACCGATCAATGCTTAATCTAACAAGCTAAAGTCATATTTAATTTATTAATGTAGCATTGAATGCACAACTGTTAGTGCTACTAATCAAAAGAAAATTATACAGAAATAAAACATAGCTCAAATGAAAGCTATGATCAATATGAAATTTATTAAAGTTGTTAAGTTGCCACAATGAATTTCGCGAACTGTATAAAGTTTACAATTGTTTGATTTGATATTACTTAATATAAATGTTAAATAATACTCAATATAAAGAGTAAGCATCAGCTGTAACAACAAATTACTGATGCTCTTCTTATCTTATACATGACCTTCTTCTATCTTTGGGATCAGCAACTTGACATTGATAAAGTTATCCTATCATCAATCGAGGAAATCAACCCTCTTGAGCTCAGTTGTTTTGAATTAGTGAAGGAATAAAAGTTAATAAA
The DNA here is from genome assembly GCF_002878395.1 of Capsicum annuum. NCBI lineage: Eukaryota > Viridiplantae > Streptophyta > Magnoliopsida > Solanales > Solanaceae > Capsicum > Capsicum annuum. The sequence goes on along the minus strand of NC_061119.1, from coordinate 50,168,486 downwards.
TAAAAGTTAATAGAGTCTTTAGTTTTCTTCATAATTAGAGGCTTGGACAAATCAATTATATGGCATGTAAAGAAAATTTAACTTCAAGCACCTAAAATATTTAAGAGCAATAAGGCCGGAGCAAAATCAAATTAAACAAGCGTCTTAAAGTATTTGTCAACCATCCATCTCGTTAGCAAAAGATTCCACCATGTTAGAAAAAAATTAAATATGTTTCTTGTCAATTAAATTTTTGAATATTATGTGAATCTCTGCTATATTGACTTCTCAAATCATATCACAGCAACGAAGAAAGAGATACATTTATATGTCTCATGATTTTTAATCGAATGTAAATTTTCAGATATATACAATAGTTATTGAATGCACCTGAATTATTCAGGAATCTAAGATGTAGAGAAAATAGTATCACAATTTAGAGATGGAAAACTATTACACAGAAACAGAGTGAAACAAAATAAAAGAACTCATTGATTTTCCTATAAAAATGAAATCCTCCTCAAACAATTTTTATAGCATTGTGTTCATAACTTTTTTAAGGGTTTTTCACCGGTGTGCGGTACATGCGTTGCAACCCAACTAAACTCGAATTTGCGTTGAAAAGTTTCACATTAAGGGTAAATAGATCCCTAACAAAGGGGACTTCATACCCAGAGGGACTTGAACCCAAGACCTCTTGTTAAGGCTGATAGAGTACTTACTACGCCACCACAATTCTTGTTACTATTTTCATAACTTCTAATATATTGCCTTCTTATTTACTTTTTTCTCTTTTTTACTTCACATAATCATATTTAAATGGTCAGTCTTCAAATTTTATTTTTTTACGACCATATCTGTAACCTGTGAGTCATTATAAAACCTTTGGGAACAACTTTAAATATGCAACTCCTCAAAAAATCATATTCCTCAATGACAATTAATACTACTATCTTTATTATTTGAACTTTGATATGACTTTTTTCTATGTAAAACCTATACTTTTATGTTTTTTCTTCTACAAGAACAAATTGATAAATAGGAGGAGAAATCTGGCTTCCAATTTTTCCATCTACAAAAGTTCTATACCAGACTCTTTCTAATATAAACCAATTTGAAATCAATATTTAAGAACAATAAGCATTCATGGATCCAGAATATTTATCAGGCTATGTGCACTATATTGCAACATAAAATGAATAATAAATAGCTGAGAAAAGCTAGATAGTTTTTAATTTATACATTACTTGAGATGAAATGATATGAACCAAAATGTTACCAATAAGAAAATACTTATGAAATGTCTATTTGGTGCATATCACATGTTTAGCAACAGAAAATACTAAAACTATTAACATTTTTCATCTACAATGATAAGTTTAATACCGACCGCTAAAGAGAAGCAACAGAAGAACTTTGCATCAATTCTAAAACCAAGAGCCTCTCAATCTAGAGCACACACCACTCTTTCGATATTCTATTAACACTGATTCATATAATTTTATCTTCTGTGAAGTAATTCGCTTCCTAACAAGCCTTTTCAATGAACATTAAGAGAAACAAAACTAATTTCATTGGACAAAAATCACTTCTTTACATTCTCACCTAGCTCTATATTATAAGAGAGCTTTATTTGTCCTATGCTAGCTAATCTCAATTCACAAAATGCAATAATATGATTTCATATTCCACGTTCTGTGAGTTGACTATATTTTATTTTTTTATGTACTTCTATTTAGTCTTATCTTTCACTGTTGATCTGGTCTGAGCATACAAAACAATGCTATCTACAATTTTAAAATATTTTTTTCTCAGTTTTATTTGTGAGCAGAGTAAGAACATGTTCAAATTGATTTATTTTAAAGTGTTTTAAGACAAAACAACTTTTAAACACTTTTATCGTGTTTTGATAAATTTAAAAAGTGCTTATTAAAAATCAGTTTTAAGCTAACTAATAACTAAATCAATAGCCTATGTTGGATGAACATAAAGTGTATCCTCATTAGGCAAATTTAGGTGATAGAACTTCAAAGGAGATAACATATTAGTTAATTGCCTTATTCTTGCTCCCAATCAAGGTTACTACTAACTATGAAACTGGAAAGCCATAGGCAAAGAGATTAAATGCTATTCTAATCACTTTCTAAGAGAAACAACTAATTTAAACTAAAAACTCTGACCAACATCATTCTACTAAGATAGATTACACAAACATTTACGCTGATAATCTAAAATATATTGATGCATAAAAGAATACTTCAAGCATATCTCACCCAAATACATTTGAATAAATTCAGAGTCAGCTGCCATTATAAAGGTTGCACTGGTATGATGTGTTATAGTCTTTGCATGCATAATTTTTTCAGTGCCTCATGGATCATATAGCAACACACCATACAAAAGATCTATACCAATCTGCTTGTACAACTCAGATGAGTCAGAGATGACTCCTAAGAGCTTCACAAATTTTCTGCTTTTGCATGTCATATCCTTCACTACCTTGTTATTAGGAAAAAGTATAAGCTCAAAGATAAGGCATGTTAGACAATGGATAAATTGGAGGAAACACTAATAAAAAGCTATTGAAGGCTTGAGAACTCTATTCACAAAGCTTTAAAGATGGTTTCTTTAGGGCAAACAACTGCAAGTAATACAAAGTAAAATAATATGATTTCTATATTCAATTAGAAAATATATACGAAAAAATGATTTACCTATAGAACTTGACGCAACAATGAAAATCTATAGACGTATAAGATCAATACGAAAGAAATAGAACCATATCAAGAATGATCTAGCTATTTCGATGTGGATCTAGTTAGTATTCATCAAAATACTTTTAAAATACAGCAAAAATACTATATTATACACCAAAATGGGGAAATCCAAAGTTAAATTTGTATTTATTAGACTGAGAAAGAACTTGCTAATACAAAAGTAATGCAGACCTTCTTTTATCTAATCTGATGGTAACATAATGCATGGATTTTTATTTTTGTAACTTGTAATAAAGAAGAATAAATGAACTTCTTCGTTATTAAAAAAAATAACTCACAATAATTCATCTATTATAATATAGCTTAAACGGTCAACGGCTTTAATCATCATCTAAAGAACACTTAATAGAACCTTCAAATCAGATTTATATAGCAGGAAAACAGTCAATAAATTCAACGGCATGTAGTGTGTTCAACATTTCTTAGTCATCTCATACTCATAGCTCCTTAGAGTGGGTACCCTTCTATCTGGATGAACTCTCCAAAAAAATATATTCAAGGTGAAAAATATACAATAACTAAAAATCAATGTAGAAAATTAAGGGAGTAATTCACCAGGAAAAACGTCAACTGCTCCAGATTTGTTCAGATAATAGTTCTACCAAACGTCCGTCCAACCAACATGAAATTAGTTTTGAAAAGCTTATGAGTGATGATAGTACTTAATTCAAAATGGTAACATTATTTCAAATTATCCATAGAGTTTGTACAGAGATGCTCAGTAAAATAAAGTCCATTGAGATTTATATATATCAAAACATCTACTATGCCCCCAAAGATGAGCAAAAATCCCAAAGTAGTCACTATAAGAATCTTATAGAACATGCACAATAGTCTTAAGTAAATCTTTATGTACAATTACATCAAAAACAAATCAGCATAACCAGAGAAGAAACTACATATGTATTGCATTTTTGACTCTATGCACCAACACAACTAATAATATATAGTAGTATACTTGTGTTTAGTGTCCTTTTAAACAATGTGCCTAAAATTGATACTCCAAAAGTATTTGGAGTTTCTACTCTGATTACTTATTCATTTCTCACTCACGTTGTGACAATTTATAAGTCTACCTCTAGGTTTGCAGGAATGATTAACTTATTCTTTTTCCACTCATGTTGTGACAACTTATAAGTCCACCTCTAGGTTTGCAGAAATGCCAGCTTGGGTCCAAATAACAACAACAACATACCTAGTATAGTCCCATGAAGTAGAATCTGGAAAGGAAAGAACATACGCAGACCTTAACCTCAAAGGTAGAGAGGTTGTTTCGGATATACTTTAGGCTCAAGTGAACAAAACTTATTTGCGCAAGAGATACCAACCAGCAGTGGTGTGTGAAGTATTTATCCAAGTAAATGGATGGATTAGATCTCACAGCTCTTTTAACTAATGGTCTCACAAGATTACAAGTGGCAGTTTAACCAAGAGAAATAGGATAAATGTGCAACAAATTATCACTACCTTCAATAATAGCTTCTTTAATTTGATGTTCCTTAACATAAGCAGTAATTTTTTTATATTAACATAGAAAGCTTTTCAATCATTTACCAAAAAAATATCTTTGCAATCTTCTAATGTCAAAGAAATCTGAATCTCAAATGAAAAGATGAGGCAACAGCCAAATAATACAAGGGAAAATTTGGGACAACCAAATAAGCACAAACTATGTGAGCTAACCTACTTAAGGCTACTCTCAGAATACTGCAAAATTCAATATTCCCATTCTGTCTCACCCTACAAAGCAATATTCCACATTGATGAAACAAAGTGTCAATTTAGAAAAAGAAATAGGTGTGCTAGCTCGTATCCTTTTTGATAAGAGATACTTGTTAATTAACTACATAAAGGTCTTATACCTTTTATTGAATTTGTATTATACACTCAATTATACAATCATCATAAATTATACTAATAAAAGACATTTAGTGCCTCCTAAAAGAGTTTCACATCAATAAAGATAACTTTTTTCATCATTAAATAAATCAGACTTGAAGCTTTTTTCATCATTAAATAAATCAGACTTGAAGTTACGAAGTTGTAGAAACTTAATAACTAACATTAACAAAAAAATTAGAAAATGATAAGATCAATGAGAAATCTACATACTGAAAGAAGAACTGCAGTCTCTACACTTTGAGGATCCTTGAACGTTAGATAAGCAACTTGAGATAGCTCATTCTCACTATAAAGGAAAATAAGAAAACATGTAAGGGAATAAAATTAACCGTTAATAATTCTCAATAGGCACATTTTCCCCGATTTATCACCTTAATTATGAATAGGCACATTTGCCCCCATTTATCACCTTACTCTTCTAGATTAACACTTGTGACTATTGAAAATTGTAAAGATATGATAATTGAGTCAAACTAGCTCCAAAATCTAACTTATGAGGGAGAGACTATCCATATTTATACATGTAAATCACCCATCCACTTCCCAACCAATGTGTAATTTTATTTAAAACCCAATCAAACACCCCATTATACAAGCAAATCACTCAACCATTTCCCAATCAATGTTAAATTTTATTTTAAATCCAATCAAACACCCTAGGCCTAACTAGAGTACGGGCAGGGAGCTCAAATAAGGATGGACCTAATTCTCATATCATGGGAAAACGTTAAATTCTTCAGTTATGTTCACATAATAGTTCTAGCAAATGTCCATCTGAACATGCAATTACTTTTAAAAAGTCTAAGAGTGATGATATTATTTAATTCAAAACGGTAACATTATTTTAAATTTTTGATAGAGTTTGTACAGAGATTCTAGTAAAATAAGGTCCACTAAAATTTATACATATCAAAACATCTACGGTGCCCCAAAAGATAAGCCAAAATCCGAAAGTAGTCACTACAAGTATCTTATAGCATATGCACAATAGTCTTAAATAAATTTTTATGTACAATGATATCAATAACAAATCAACTTAATCAGAGAATAAACTACATTTGTATTGCATTTTTGACTCTATAAACCAATTCAACTAATAATGTATAGTAGTGTATTTATGTTTTGTAACGACCTAATAATTTGATAAAATATCTGAAATTTGTGATTTTGTGTGATCTGACTATTTTATTCCTCATCATCGTAGTTGCATTATTGTATTTATGAGGTGTTTGAGTGATTGTTATGTTTTCCGATGCATTTTGGTATCATTTATGTGATATTGTGATTTTTGATGAATTCGAAAGCCTTATTTTAGACTTATGGAGATATCTTTTTTTTCGTACCACAGATGGCCGAACCGACTGCGCCAGCAGCTCTAGAATGTTGATTTTAGTTTAGGTAGACCTTTGATTTGGGTTCTGGTGCACCCGAGCTCATTTCGACCTATTGATAAAAAAGTTGAAAAATTAAAAATATGGGTGCGGAATCCACATTTGATCGAAATGACCTCGAATGGAAAATCCGATTTCTCCAGCAGATCCAAAATATTGATTTTAGGCTGTTAGCATATTTGGTATGATTTTACATCTTTTAAATCTCATTTCGACCCTCGGTTTAAAAAATTATGATTTTAGATTTCAGGGGTCAATTTTATGAAAATGATGTTTTTTTTGAAAATATGATGTCGTCATCACGTTAGGAATGTCGAATTTAGTATGGTTTCATAATTCGTTATCTTATTTTTTATTTTTTTTTATATTGAGTTGTAAATAGTTTTTGTTTTTTTTGTTTCTTTTTAATTTCCCTTATTTCTATTTTTCTCACACTTTTCTTGAGATGTCATTCTTGGATTGATGGTTTTTGAGGGATGATGATTCTTGTCATTATTGTGGAGGACCCCACCATGAGGCTTTTTTTCCAGATTTTGATCCAAGTGTTTAGAGGAGAACTGCTTGTTTCCAACCTGTACAGGAGACTACAAGTTGGTCTATGGCTTGTGGCAATTTGTATCACTCTGCAGATATGTGTCCTTTTAATCCTGATTTAGTCATATTTGTAGGAAATGCTCAACAAATAAATAAGGAGGTTCAGGAAATACCATCACCATCATCTCTACAGAGGCAGAGAAATACACAAGAATCATAGCCACTTAGTTGTTATCTTTATCTTGAGACCGAAATTGAGAAGGTGAATGAGAGTGGGTGTGTTATTGATAGTGTAAATCTATAAGTGAGATTGATTGGGCCTCATTCAAAGAACTTTTCTACATTATGTTTAGATGAAGTCTTGTATGTTGAATCATTTAAAATAGTGAAAGAGTGTGAAGATGAGAAACAAAAATCCTATATTCTTGATTTTACACCGGACAAGCAACATAAAAACATACCTCACATCAAGGCTGAGTGGTTTACCATGCACATTCTATCACTCGGTTCATTAATCTTTGTAACACCTCCTTATGATCTAGGCAAGAAAATGGATACGATGTTGGGGTGAAATTTATATCCTCAAGATGAAGAAAAAAGTTTATTGGGTCATTCTGTGATGCTAAATTAGGCACTTCTTGGGAGGTAACCCAAGCTAAGGTATTTTTTTCTTTTTAGTTTCTAGTTTTTTGTATTTCACGTACTTTTTGTTTTTGGTTGAGTCACAGGTTGATAGGAAGTCTGAGTACCATAAACTTGAGCTAAGGAGCATGAAAAAAACTAAGTGTGGGGTCCCATGGATCTCATTTATGTGTAAATATGCTACTAGCTAGGCCTAGAGGTCTTGGAGAGTATTTTTATCTCTTGCTTTTAAGTTCACTTTGGGGACAAAGTAGAATTTTTAAGTGTGGGGTGGGAAAATTCCCAATTTTTGGCTCAATTTAATTTTTTAAGGTTAGGAATAAGTGAGATATTCTTGTTGGTGCTATTTTTGATTACATGGTGCAAGTATTTTGTTTGGTACAAGCATGGGGAATAAGTGAACTATTCTTTTTGATACTTCTAGGCTCATTTTTATGACTCTTGTTCTGTGGCTTAAAATATAAATTCATGCTATTTTTGGTTGGGAATCTATGATAATCATATTGATTGAAGCATGTGCTATATGCGTGTGAGGTATTTTTCTATATTTCGTGTTTCATGTGATGTCTACAACTTGCCCGGTGTGTATGCAAAGCGAAATAAAGAGTGTGGGGATTAGGAGATGATTTAGGCATTCTTTGATAGACTTGTTTTATACCTTCTATTTGTCCTACCCTTTATGAATTATTGTAATGCCCCGAATCTGGTACCCAGAACGGTACACGGTGCTTATAACCCCAAAGGACCACAAGCTAACCCATGACTAATATTTATACCCGAACACTGCATAATATACTATATAAATGTGGAAATAATAGGCTAAAATTTGCCATAAAGTTTAAAACTAACAAAAATCTGATAAAACCATATCTAAAAAATGTGGTACAACAATGCCAAAACTGAAACGATGTCTGAAAACATCTAGGTTGAAAACACTGTAGTCTGAATGCCTCTAAACTGTCTGAATGAGGAGTTGATGGGACATGTGCCAACTAACTCCAGACTACTGAAATAATAAAGTAATAAAATAATCATGCTATCCTCGATGATGAGGACTCATTGCTAATCTGGCGGCTGAACGTCTAATCTACAAAGGATGCTTTAAAGGTCATACTTCTGAACCTATGGTATAAAACACCATAGCGCAAATGCTTTAGTATGATTGAATGTACTGGTATACAGGTGAGGTAGGCTAAATAAAAAGGGTTCAAATACATGAACAATGCTAACTGACTATATAACATACATGTAAGAATACATAGATGAATAAGTGACTGCGACTGAATTCGTGATGGTACTGACTACTGAGTCTGATTACTGATAACATGAATCACTTATAACTAATACTGAGCGACTGTATCTGACAGTCTAGGTTCTGATGGAACTAACTTAGTTTTGCACTATTCTGAGTTGCCTGTATCTAACAATCCTAAAATTCTGAAGAACTATTTGAGTTCTACTACTGAGACTGAGTCTGAAACTGTAACTATAGGAAGTAGTAATCTAACTGACATGCCCCAAATAAAGAAATATAGATAGGTTGGGGTCTAATCTATAACCCCAATTGGAAGGGTGTCAATACTGCACCATTGGTAAAGATAAGTTGTAGGTGGCCTTCATCTAACAGTGTCCCCAAAAGAGAACGGTGGGATCCTCATCTGACAGTATTTATCCACCTCATCAACCCTCATCTGTCAGTGTTAATATCTCAACTTATGTTGGCTACATAGTTCTGGAACACAAGTATTGCTTCTAAGGATCACACCCTCAACTGTCAATGTGTGTCCTCATCCTTGGGTTCAGTCGGTGCTAAATTCTACTCCCATATGAATAGACATTGAACATGATTAACTGAACTGAACTAGAATAAGTTCATTGAGTTTCATTGACTGACGTAATACTACTGATATTACTAAAATACTGAGTTTTCTGATATTACTGGGATTACTTAGTTTACTTAGTTTACTGAGTTTTCCTGAGTCACATGACTGACTGAATTCTACTGAACATGGCTTGACTATGGATATCGTGAAAACATGACACTGGCTCTAGGCACATAGTTAAATTGTTGGTACAAGTACCCCCAGGACTCGATAGAAGGAAGTTGACAAGGCATGACATTCTTGAATACACGACCAACATCAACAATTCATAATACAATAAGTTGGAGATTTCATGAAGTACATGGTTATCATAATCTTGTACATGGTAGGAATGCATACTCAATGTCATAATTTCATACTCTAATATCATGAGCATTCCAACAAATATCTATATTGCACATCAATAGTATGGGAGTCAATTGAACATAAGGGTAAAACATGAATCCTTCACTTAAGTCACATTTGAGTCATATTACATAATTTCTAGTCTCTTAGGCATTTTGTCAAACACATAGGGTGCATGACTTAGGGTATGGCATAATCATCGAATTAACATATCATAACCAACTAAAATTTATGGTTTTTAACTCACATGCTAACATATTTTCATAAAAACATATAAAGATTCCAACTTGGGAATCATACAAAAACAACAACCACATGAACATAATGAACACATAGCATGAATATCATATTCATAGTTTAAAACTTGATTGTTGGGCTTCATGGATGAAAGAAATCCATGAATGAACACTATTCATACCTAAGAAAGGAAACCTTGAAGGTTTTGGAGTTCTTGGATGGATTTCTTGAGATTGACCTTGATTCTCAAGGGCTAGGGTTTTATTTTCTTGAGAGAGAATGTTCTTGATATTGGGGAAAAATGAATAATAAGTAGCTAAGGACGTTTTTAGATTCCAATTTGATATCGATGGAAGGCTTATTGAATTTTCCATACAAAAAAGTGAAAATATTGAAAATTCCACATATATAAAAGTGTATTCATCTTTAAAACATGTCTTTGACATCTTTGGGGTGAATTTAAGTGAGGTAGAACTACGGGGTATTATAATATCTCTCCTTTGGGAACATTCGTCCTCAAATGAGACTCATTTATATGGGAGAACTGAAACATGTTCTTAACCGTGAATTTATTGAGTTGATGGTTATCTATACATATTCTGAGAGAACCATCTTTATTTCGCACGAATAAGACTGGTGTGCCCCACAGGGACACACTGGGTCTGATGAATCCCTTATCTAGGAGAACCTTCAACTGTTCTTTCAATTCTCTGAGTTCTGCTGGTGCCATTCTGTATGACAAAATAAATATAGGCTGAGTATCTGGAAGAAGATCAATGTTAAAATCTATTTCTCTTTCGAGAGGAATTCTTGGAAGATCTTTGGGACAGACATCTGAATATTCATTCACTACTGGGACTAATTCAAGACCGGGAGTTTCAGAGCTAGTATTCTTAACTCGAACAATATGATAGATACATCCCTTAGATATTATTTTCCTTGCCCGAAGGTAGGAAACAAGATGACCCCTGAAGGCTGAAGTACTACCCCTCCACTCTAGGACAGGTTTATTTAGAAACTGAAACTGGACAATTCTATTTCTGCAGACAACTGTGGCATAGTAGGAATAAAGCCAATCCATGCCGAGAATGACATCAAAATTAGTCATCTCTAATTTAACTAAGTCTGCTCAAGTGACTTTCTAAAATATCATAATAGGACAGTTCCTGTATACCTGTTGGGCTATGATGGTTTTACCCACTAGGTAGAGACTAAGAAGGGCTCAGCTAGAATTTTGAGTTTGACTCCAAAATCAACTGCTATGTAAAGGGTAACAAAAGACAAAGAAGCTCCTAGATCTAGCAAAACATAAACATGTACAAGAAAGATCTGTAATATACCAGTGACCACATCAGGAGAATTTTCCTGATCTTGTCGGGACTGAAAAGCATATAATTTGTTTGGGCGTTTCCCACTATCGGTACTGGACGTGGCACCCTGTTGGTTCAGGCGACCATCCTGAGCTGACGAATTGTTATGCTGACCTTGAAAACCTGACTGAGGACAATCTCTGACTCTGTGGCCTGGCTTACTACATCTGAAACACACATCACTGCTAGCTCTGCAAATACCCTTATGGTTCTTACCAAAAGTCTTACAAAGGGGATTAGTTTGGGCATTGCTGACACTGCCCTGATACTTAGAGCCCGGCACCCTATCTCTATTACCGTCCTTGAGCTTAGGAGTTGGATCTCTAACTGAAGAAGAAGCTAGATTGGATGACTTAGGATGGAACTGAAAATTATTTCATTCCTCTAACTTAGGCTGAGCAAAGTTGAAACTACCTGTCCTTGCTATCTTATTCTACCTCTCTCTCATCTTAATTTTCTGCTCTTCTATCAGTTGATCATGGGTTATAATCCTAGCTATGTTCATATCACTATTGAAAATCACAGACCTACACTCATTGACAATACTATCATTTACCCCAAAAATAAACTTACTAATCTTGGCCCTACTATCTCCAACCATATAAGGAGAATATTTGGCTAATTGAGTAAACTTAAGAGAATACTCTTTCACTATCAGGTTCTCCTGCCGGATATTGATAAATTACAACACCGTAGATTCCCTATACTCTTGGAGAAATAATCTATCTAAGAATGTAGTGGCAAACTCCTCCCACTCAACAGGCCCTGCATCTAAAGCCCTCTCTGCTTTCTGCTATTTGAAGTATGTATGAGCCAAATCCTGCAACTAATATGCAGCTAGCTCAATACTCTCACTAGTGGTAACCCCCATAATATTTGTAACTTTCTGAACCTGATCAAGGAATTTCTGAGGCTCCTCGTCTATCTTAGACCCAAAAAGGGATGGAGGATTCATCCGGGTGAAGTCTCGAATCCTAGATGTAGCAGTATTAGCCACTGGGTTATCTGGAATAGTAGTTGTCCATTCATTATGAGCAGCAACTGAATTAGTAAGAGTAGTGAATGCATCTCTGAACTCTACATGAGAATTGTGTTTGTCCAAGGGATTTGCTTGGACGGGATGAGGGGTTGACTGATTCCCATTTCTTCTTTTAGGAGGCATGTTCTATAAATGAAAAGGGAGAAACAAATTATATTGAGAGTTGAATTTGAGCTCATTCTCACTGGCACGACATGAATATTGAAAGAAGGGAAACTGTTCCTAAACCATCTTATAGCCTCTTGTACATAAATGTGGTGCGCAACACACCTATGCACAAGACTCTACTTGATACAACTTTCAGACTTCCTAGGACTCTATTGTACCTTGCTCTGATACCAATTTTGTAATACTCCAAATCTGGTACCTGAAATGCTACACAGTGCTCATGACCCCGAAGGACCACAAGGTAACCCATTACTGATATCTGTACCCGAACACTGCATAATATACTATATAAATATGGAAATAGTAGGCTAAAACATGTTATAAGGTTTAAAACTAATAAACATCTAATAAAATCATAGCTGAATAATGTGGTACGACAATAAAAAAACTGAAACGATGTTTGAAAATATCTAGTCTGAAAGCCTCTAAATGTTTGAATGAGTAGTTGATGGGACATGTCCCCAACTAACTTCAAACTACTGAAATAATAAATTAATAAAATAATCATGCTATCCTCAAATGAAGAGGACTCACTACTAGTTTGGTTGCTGAACATCGGATCTACTAAGGATGCTCTGGAGCTCGTACTTCTGAACCTATGGTATAAAACACCATAGCACAAATATGTTAGTATGATTGAATGTACTGGTATGTAAGTGAGGTAGGTTGAATGCAAAAGGTTTAAATGCATGAACAATGCTAACTGACTGTATAACATGAATGTGAGAATACATGTATAAATAAGTGATGTGACTGAATTTGTGATGGTACTGACTACTGAGTCTGATTACTGATAACATAAGTTTCTAATAACTGACAGTCTAGGTTCTGATGGAACTAACTAAGTTTTGTACAGTTCTGAGTCGGCTATATCTGACAGTCCTAAAATTCTTAAGAACTATCTGAGTTCTATTACTGAGACTGAGTCTGAAACTATAATTATGGGAAGTAGTCATCTAACTGACATACCCAAAATAAAGTAATATAGCTAGGTTGGGTTCCAATCTATAACCCTAATTATAAGGGTGTCAATATCGCAGCACTGGTAAAGACAAGCTGTGGGTGACCCTCATCTGACAGTGTCCCCAAAAGAAAACAGTGGGACCCTCATCTACTGATGTTTATCCACCTTATCAACCCTCATCTATCAGTGTTGATGTATCAACCTACGCTGGATACATCGTTATGGAATGCAAGGATTGCTTCTAAGGATCACACCCTCAACTATTAGTGTGTGTCCTCATCCTTGGGTTCACTCAATGCTAAATTCTACTCCCATCTAAATAGACACTGAACATGATTAACTGAATTGAACTAGATGGAGTTTGTTGAGTTCTATTGACTGATGAAATACTACTGAGATTACTGAAGTATTGAGGTTTCTGACATTACTGAGTTTACTGAGTTTTCCTGAGTCACATGACTGGCTAAATTCTACTTAACATGGCTTGACTGAGAATATCATAAAAACATGATACTGGCTCTAGGCACATAGTTAAATTGTCAGGTACAAGTACCCCCAGAACTCAATAGAAGGAAACTGACAAGACATGACATTTTTGAATACACGACCAGCATCAATAATCCATAATACAATAAGTTGGAGATTTCATGAAGTACATGGTTATCATAATCTTGTACATAGTAGGAAGTCATATACTCAATGTCATAATTTCATACTTTAATATCATGAGCATTCCAACAAACATCAACATTGCACATCAATAGCATGGGAGTCATTTGAACATAAGGGTAAAACATGAATCCTTCACTTAAGTCACAATTGAGTCATATTACATAATTTCTAGTCTCTTAGGCATTTTGTCAAACATTTAGGGTGCATGACTTAGGGCATGAAATAATCATCAAATTAACATATTATAACCAACTAAAATTCATGATTTTCAACTCACATGCTAACATATTTTCATAAAAACACATAAAGATTCCAACTTGAGAATCATACAACAACAACAACCACATTAACATAATCAACACATAGCTTGAATATCAAAATTCATAGTTTAAAATTTGATTCTTGGGGTTCATGGACGAAAGGAATCCATGAACGAAAACTATGCATACCTGAGAAAGGAAACCTTGAAAGTTCTTGGAGTTCTTGGATGGATTTCTTGAGATTCACCTTGATTCTCAAGGGCTAGGGTTTTATTTTCTTGAGAGATAATGTTCTTGATATTGGAAAAAAGTGAATAATAAGTAGCTAAGGACATTTTTAGGGCTTAAATCCTACATCTGGGTGGAGTAAAATCATGGGAAAAGACCCATTTAACCATGAACACGTCTTTTATTTTTTTTAAAAAAATTTCCAATCTGGACCCCTGACATGACACGATGCTATTGCACCATCTCTAGAAAGTGACAACTGAAAAATCACATGGTGGCGCAACGCGGTACAATCATGTTGCCACCTTGGACGCGATCTGGAATCTTACCATGATGCAGTGGTATGGCGTTGGAACACTAAAAACGTACAATTGTGAACAGGGCCTTTGGAGCAACACGCCACTATCATGGTGTAACACTGGAAATTGACAATTTCCATTTAAGATGGCTCCACGTCGTACTGATGTCTCAGGTGATACACTGTCTTACTAAAAAGGCTCTAACTCTTCACCTGGGTGTCGAATTTGGGCGAATTTGGTAGATGGAAATCTTATTGAATTTTACACACAAAAAAGTGTAAATATTAAAAATTCCACATATATAAAAGTGTATTCATATTTAAAGCATGTCTTTGACATCTTTAGGATGAATTTAAGCAAGGTAGAAGTATGGGGTATTACAATTATCCTAGTTAACCCCTATTAATCCTTTAGCATTTTCTTTAGTAGACTCATAAGTAGACTAATTCCTTCTTTGATAGACCATAATTTGGTCCAAAAAGCTCCTAAGTTCTTTAATAAAAAAAATTAATTTAGTAAGGAGTTTGACAAATTGAAGAAGAAAAGGGTGAAATTAATGCCGCAAGGTAATAGTTATTGGTGTTTATATTTGATATGTGGTGGTTGGAGGTGACATAAATGGTGTTATAAATATTCCCATGGTTGTAGAAAAAGAAAAAAATTAAATCTTGAAGGAATAAATAATACACCTACCATGTGTTTGTGAAAATGCTTAAAAGAGAAAGGGTAAAAATAATAGAATGGGTTAGACAAAAATTATGTAATTTTGTTGGTAGATATTGGTTTTAATTGTAAAAAATGATGTATTAAAGCTTTTAGATAGGTTAGTCACTATTCCATGCCAAAATAGTTCCTACCTATCCCTTAGCCTACATTACAACCCGAAAAAGACATATTTGATCCTAAGTTTATCATTCCTATATTATTAGAGCACTACACTAAGGGAAATACTATGGTTCATTATGCGTAACTTGAGAAATCTTTGTGAGAGTGAGCGTAATTTGATTCTTGTACCTATGATGTGATATATTGCTTAATTGTGGGTAATTATAGGTAACTCTCTTGTTATGATGGGCACATGTTTGATGAATATGGGTGATTTATATAATTTAATTGATTGGATGATTAGCATGAGTTTTCCAACTAGGTGAGTCAATTCTTGAGGTTAGGATGTTTTGGAGTAGTGTTCATGAGCTTTCAATTATGTTTATTATGCTTAGTGTAGAAACTTGTATTCCATGTAGTTGTGGTAGTACTAGCTTGAGTGTCTTTCATGTAGTAGGAGTGTGGAATCTTCCTATCTCATAGTGGTTATAGAGAAGAGTTCTTCAAGGACGAACAAGTCTTTAGGTGTGGGGTGATGAAGTTGGGTGTATTTATGTATTCTAGCATTGCTATTCTAGCTTTTTTAGCCTTGTTTTGAGGATGATTCATGTTATATATGTGTTTATAATGATATAAATGAAAATTTATGTGTCCAAGTATGTGTTTACAATGTTTAATGGTGTGTTTACATGAGTTTTGATTCAATTTGATCATTTAGAAGTCAACCAAGAAAACTAGTGTAACTAGCTTGAGCTAGGTATTTTTCTAGTCTATTGTGTTGGGTTCTAACGAGTTTTAATGAGTTAATAAGGCTTTTATTATGTATTTATATGTGAAAAAACTTGTTAGTAATGTTCAAGGGTCAATTTGATCAAGACAAGAGTCGAAAAAATACTTTAAATATCAAAGTAAAATTAGCCTATGCTTAGCTCGTGTTTCTAGTTCACCGTCGAGGATATTGTGTTGTTTTGAGCTCGAAATTGTTGTTTTTAATGCTATAGCATGCTTTCTTAATGGATTATTATGATATAATAAGGATATACAAGTTTCAAATCAAGTGGAAATAACTCAAAAAGGCTTGGAATGGCTCAACGAAAGCACAATACAAAAATTGACGCAATTTAGACCCCTGAAATGTATGGGGCACCTGTGGACTTTTCATGTGTCCAATGGATGCGTGTAAATTACCACTACATTCACAATAATCTGAAACATTTTATCTAGAGGCGCGTGTGGTTTATAATGGGGTTTATGGAGGCTCTGTGATGTGGTGAAGTCGCGATGAGATATTGGATTTTGATAGATTTTTTGACAATTGTGAACTGGCATGTCACCACAATGCGGTGATGCCCAGAATTGGGATAATTCTTCCTAACTGAAGGAAAACAGCATGGAAACTCAATCCAAGTCGGTTTATAACTTGTATACTATAAATATAATGTCCCAAACTCCGTTTTAATCATCATGGACACCTTATATCACTTGGAACATCATTGGAGCTACCACAACTTCTTTTTAGGTTTTATCATTCTTTAATTTAGTTTTTTCTATGGTTTTTATCATCACTCCAAGGGATTGGGTGATGAATATTTCTATTAAAGGTTAAACCCTCATTCCGGGGTTAAGATCAAGATCATGAATACTCTCATTTTGAATTAAGTTTGTGTGATTTGCTTATCATTATGACTGTTTGTTTATTCTTAATTTAACTATTTTATGGATTAGCTACCCTTTGAATACAACAATTGTCAACCTTTTGATCTCGGAAGAGGGAATAGGGTGATAGAACATGGGAATAAATAAAATATGGTTCTTGTTTCTTTATAAAATAAGAAATTTGAATTAGCATCTAGGACAGAGATGTACTTAGATGCCTTACTTGATTCAAACGTAGGATGATAGCTATAAAACACTAAATTAGATTATTATATCCCGGCTCAATAATATAGTTGTAATATCCATATTAGGTAAATGATTAGAGGTCGAGAGACCATTATCATGAAATTAACCCTACGAATCAACAACCAAGATAAGCAATCTAATAAATGAAATTCAATAGCTTAGTATGATTTTTTTTTAAGCCTTAACCCTGGGCTTTTATCCATTGATTGTCCTAAGTTATTACTTTTCTGCATTAGTTTAGTTTACTTTTAATTTTCAACTCAAAAATTCTATTGTTTACTTTTTCTCAATCGTTGAACTAGAATTTGATATTCAGCGAACTCAAGTCCCTGAGAGATCAATACTTAGGCTTTCTTAAAGCTACTTTACTACTTGAAAAGACCACATACACGTGTGTGTGCTTGGGTACTGTCAGGCTTCATTTGAGGCTCTTTATGGGATAAGATGTAGATCTACCATTGGATAGTTTGACGTAGGTGAGGCCACGGTAGTGGGGCCTGACTTGGTGTTTGATGCCTTAGAGAAAGTGCAGTTGATTATAGAGAGACTTAAGACAGCCTAGAGCCGATAGAAATCTTATGCAAATGTGAGAAGGAAAGATCTTGAATTTGAGATTAGTGATTATGTGTATTTAAAAATCTCTCCCATGAAGGGGTGAAGAGATTTGGAAAAAATGGGAAGCATAGTCCCCGATATGTTGGTCATTATAGGATTCTGACTCAGTTTGGTAAGGTAGCTTATGAGCTTGAGTTACCTACAGACTTAGCATCAGTGCACCTAGTGTTTCACGTCTCCTTGCTAAAGAAGTGCATTGGTGACCCAAAAGTTGTAGTCCCTATAGAGAGTGTAGATGTTCAGAAAAATCATTCTTATAAGGAAGTCCCAGTCGAAATTCTTGATCGTCAGATTCGCAGACTAAGGAACAAAGAAGTTCCTTTGGTCAAAGTTCTTTCGTTGAATCAGTCTATTGAGGGATCCACTTGGGAAGCAAAGGCAGACATGCAAACCAATTACCCTCACCTCTTCTCTACAAACTCAGACCCAGCCTAAGGTAACAACCTTCTTTTCATTTACTATATTCGATACTCAGTTACAACTGCATAATATTCTCATATCATTCATGCATTAATGAAATAGTTCATTCATATGTCATATCTCAAGAATTCAGTCATGCTTTATTTATACATTTCAGTGTAAGTACAGTTCCTTAATTCCTCTCAGTTCAGTCAGTCTCATTCGAGGATGAATGTTCTCAAGGCGGAGATATTGTAAGACCCCATAAGGTCCTAGTCCTTTCAGACCTTTATAGCGTGCCAAAAGAGGTCCTGGACATGAAAAATTTCAGCTAAGTGTTGACACTTAGTCTCATTTTTGGCCTCGATATTTCAATGGAATCATTTATGATCTTTACGATCATAGATTGTTGATTTTTAAATTGATTCATGATCAGGGTTATCTATAGGTCATCTCGGGTGAGTTTTGAAATTTTCAAACATTGTTTGGGTTATGTTTGGATGACCAAAATAGAAAGCCAACAAAATCTTGATGCGTCACGATGGCTATCGTATCGACACTATACGTCAGCAATCGCATTGACACCATCGATGTGGCGCGGCACTTATCGCATAACTAGGCACAATTTTTGTATTAAGTTATGGGTTTGTGGGGGTAATTGGGTCATTTTTCCTTTACATTATTCAGCCAAAACACGAAATTAATCTTTCAAAAGGGCAAAATACATTCATTCTTCACAAAACCTCTCAAAAACAAACCCTAGGATCATCAAATTCAAGTCCAAGTCTCAAGAATTCACCAACAATTCCCCAAAAATTTATCAATCAAGGTATGTTAGGTATTCATCATTGGATCTCCTTCCAACCTTGGAGATTAAGAACCCTTTTTAAAACTTAAACTATGATTCCCATGTTTTGAATTGAATTATGCTTTTATTTGTGTTGTTGTATGGGTTTCAAGTTAAGATCTTTCATGAATTCCCTGAAATTAAGTTAGCATGTGCATTGAATTATTAATCTCTCATGTCAAAATCCTTGAATTTGCAAGTTGCATGTTGTAGTTATGATGCCCTATGTAGTTAGTTCTTATGTATAGCAATTATGCTCTCGAAGTGTTTGATAAAATGTCCATATGAGTAAATTATGCATGGTAACCTATTGTTATATTGCTAAAGTTGTGATATGAGTTTATCTATTATGCTATCGAGTCCTGGGGGTATTTATTACCTAAAATCTAAATGTTTACTTAGTTGTAGTACTTATAGAATAGTCCTAGTAAAGGTCAAGAATAGTAGTACTCAGTCAGTTAACAGAACACAGTGAACTCAATCTAGTTTAGTCATTCAACACGATCAGGGTCAATTCAGTCAAGCTTAGTATAGTTTAGTGATCAGTGTCTTTTAGTTTAGAGTAAGATTCAGCACCAAGAAAACCTTGGGATGGGGGTATTCCTGCCTATTAAGGTTTGACCCTTAGTAGAAATCCCTGAGTTATAGAACTTTGTACCCAGCACAGGGTAAGTCGTCTTCCTGCCAGAATAGGGTTGACGCAATAATATAAATATTTCATGAGTCTTCCTGCTAGATTAGGATTGACACAACATTGTAGTATCCCGTGGCAAGGTTCTAACACCCTTCCAACTGGGGTCATAGGTTGGACCCTAAATTAGTTTATATCGGAGGATGTCGGTTAGATGAACACTCCCACAGTAACAATTTCAATCTCAGTATCTAGTAAAAAACTCATTTAGTTCTATAGAACCATGGCTATCAGTTATCAATTACTCAACCATCAGAATTCAGTACTTAGTTTTAGTATAATTTTAGATACACGATGTATACCTATATGTGTAGTATTGCCTGTTTAGTATGTTCAGTAGTTACAGTTTTGCATGTGCTCTCATCCAGTTACTTCATGATGTTCATTTAGTCAGTTATTATCTTATGCATATGAACCCATGTATATTAGCCTTACCTCACTTAACATACCAGTACATTTTATGTACTAATCACATACTTTCTTTTACGCTATGATGTCTTATATCATAGGTTCGGACACTTAAGTTCCTAACTGTACTTAGTGGCTCAGGCCATTAGCAGTAGTTATAGCGGTGAGTCCTCATATTTTGAGGACAGAGTTTATCTATTTCAGTATTCTAGCAGTTTAGTCGTTATTTTTGTCGAAGTTAGTTGGGTGTTTGTCCTATCAACTCCATATTCAAACAGTTAGAGGTTCTCAGACTAGCATAGTTAGTTATTCACTTTTCAGATGTTATTATCAGTTCTACTCTGTTATTATTTTAGTAATTTGAGGACCTTATGGTATTTTTACAATTTCTTCAGCATATGTATTCCAGTATTATATTCAGTTCTCACGGCAGGTACTAGTCATGTGTTAGCTACTGGTCCTTCGAGTTCGTAAGCACCATATGATTCCCAGGGTGCAGTCTCAGGGCGTTAGAAATTTCTCCTTGTACTTTTTAGAAATCTTTTTATTCTGGAGATTAGCTAACAACCCCTTGGCTTTATAGCTAGGTCCAATAACTTATCTACTTTTTCGTTGCCTTTGTTGGTTTTGGTAGGTGGTTGCTTGGTCAATGTCTTGCCTTTATTTGATGGTGGTTTGGGTGTCTTGCTTGCCTTTGACTTTTTGATGGGTGTTACTTTTGGAAGAAGTTCTAATGGATAATGACATTTCAAGCCAGTCAATATGGCAAACTCTTTCATGCCAAAACAAATGTCATGCCATAGTAGTTTATCGATATTTCATCCATCTTTTTGTCCTCCTCCTTGAAATATTCATCATCGCCCTTGTACTTGATCCTATATTTGAGAAAACCATGTATCATGATCATTTGGAATCGTGCAATGTTGTCCTCGGGCTGATTAAGAAAGTGTTCAAAGTAGATGGACCTAAATTAATCTTCTAGTTTTTCCTCCTTCAAAATTCTCCTAAACACATCAAAAATTTTACCCATTAATATTTAACTACAAAATCACTAGTTAAATTTGCAGGGTTACCTATCAACATCTCAACTTGAAACTTTTCAATACTAAAAGTTTTTACAAGATCATATTGGGATATTGATCTAAGTTCACGTGCAATCGATGATGCAACATCATCATCTTTCATGTTTTCTTTTTTAGATCCATATTCTTCCTCATCATCTCCTAACTCATTTTCCCCTCTTATTCCTCATTTCTAGTACATCTTCTTTTTCACCTTCTTTATCTTCATCATCTCCATCCTTATTATCTTCATCATGTTCCTCACTTTTATTTTTACCTTCCTCATCTTCTTTATCTTTATCATCTCCTTCCTTATTATCTTCATCATGTTCCTTACTTTTATTTTCATCACCTCCCTTTATAGACTCTTCTTTATCTTCCTTTTCAAAATTATCTCTTTTCATAGCTTCATTATCTACAGAAGATTTCCCTTCATTCATTTCTGAATGAGCTTGTTCAACAAGCTCCTCTAAACCCATCTGTACTTTAGCCTTTTTGGTTGGTTGGTCAAAAGTTGATACACTTTCATTATCTTTTCTTTTGGGAGATATTTTTTATCTACAAACAAGAGAAAAATAAAAAATATTACTGCATCATTTAAAAAAAAGGTAACACAAAATTTAATAAATACAATACCTTACAAAAATATTTCCAACAGATGGTCTATCTGTTGCAATAGATAAGCCATTTGTTACTACAGATGAACTATATGTTGACATAAATGGGTAATTTATTGGAAGAATTAAACCAAGTATTGCTATTGGTGTGATTTCTTCCAACAAATGATCCATCTATTGCAACAGATGGGTCATCTGTTGGAAGACCTATTTTAATTTCTATTAGTAAATGACCCATTTGTTGCAAAAGATGAGTCATTTGTTGGAATAACTCATTCTTGTTAACCAATAGATGACCCATCTATTGAAACAGGAGGATAATTTATTAGAGGACCTATTGTAATTTCTTCCAATAGATGACCAATCTATTGCAATAGATGAGGCATCTGTTGGAAGAAATCAAACCAGTAGCAGGACCTATTTTGATTCTTCCAATAGATGACCCATCTATTTAAAGAAATTAAAATAGGTCTTCCAAAAAATTACATATCTTTTGGGTAATACACTACAATCAACACTAACACCATCAACACTAACACCACCAACACCAATAATACACCACCAACCAAATGAACAACACCAACAATATCAACAACATCAACAAAACAACACCAACAGTACCAAGATCACCCCACCAATAATATCAACCAAAACAAAATATTTTTAACATTTTTCACTTAGAAAAGAAATAATTTTACATCAACCATCATTTTAAGAGAATAACTACGACAAAAAGTAGGGTTTTCTCTGGTTCTTCTTACCTTTTTAGCATCAAAACTCAAAATTGTTTACCCATTGTTGAAGATAATAATACTAAAGTTCTTCTTTTTCATCATTAAATTAAAAGTCCAAAGTTTTCAAAAAAAAACAACTAATATCAAACTCTACCTTCAAAGAGAGAGAAAATAATGGATACAAGGAAGAAGGAAGTGAAAAATGACAATTGATATGGTATAAAATGGGAACAAAATTGATCTCTTGTGAAGGATTTGAGAAATATATTGGAACAAAGTTGAGTAGTTGAGAAGACAAGAAGATAAACCTTCTATGAGATTTTTGAAAACTGATTAGAATGGTTGAAATGAAATGATTGCATTTGACCCCGTTGTATACGCATTAATTAATTAGTACTAAGTTGATTTGTATTTTAAAAAAGAATAACAAGTTTATATACGATCAACCAATATTTATCGAATTTGAAAAAGAGTCAGAAGAAATGGTTCGAGAAAAATATTAATTTGGTCCCTATTATCTTATCTTAATTTTTTGAAAAAGGATTTTAATCCTCCCCTTTGGTCAAAACTAACTAAAGTAGTTAATTTAATGTGAAACTGAAACTAATTTATATTAAAACATTCCCTTGTTAGTAATAAATAAAATTAATTCCACTAAAATTAGCTTTCATTTAATAAGTTCAATTATAAATTTGATGATTTTTTCTAATAGATGGCCCATCTATTGCAATAGATGGGTCATTTATTGGATGAAATTAAAATAGGTCTTCCAACAGATGACCCACCTATTATAATAGATTTGTCATCTGTTGATTAACTACATGAATTATTCCAATGAATGCCCCATCTACTATAACAGATGGCTCATCTATTGGAATAAATTAAAAAAACTCATCTAACAGATGACCCATCTGTTACAACAGATGGATCATCTGTTGGAAGAAATTAAACCGCATGTAACACCCCACATTTTTTAGGTTAGTTTTCAAACCATCATTCCTACGCATATAGACTAAAATCCAATGATTACTTTTTAATATATGTGTAATGATAAAATATATAGTGTGGGAATACCTTTGAACATTTATTGAGGTCATAAATATCTCCTAACTCAAAGATGAGTTGAGAACGCTTCTATCAATTAAGTTTTAGTTAACACTTTATCTTGGGTCAAATTTCAATGACCATTACTCCCTGTACATAATGTTTTATGTGGACTACAATTTACCAAAAGAAATATCTTGGAGTCCTCTTTCCAAATCAATTGGTTTTACCTTAATCTAATATCAGAGTAGAAAGTTATGTTCATTTTATTTTGAAGTATCCGTCTGTCAAGTAAGTGACGACTACACTGATAATCCATCACTTAGGTGATGACTAAAGGTGACGAGCCATCAACTATGTGACTAACCATCAACTTTAGTCGTCAGCCTATGATAGTAAGGGGGAAATTCCAGCCTGAAATTGATAATTTAGGTGATGAGCCATTACCTAAGTGATGGGCCATCAACTTTGGTTATCAAATGAAGAAATTCAGCGATTTTGTTGGTTTCTCTATGGATATTTTGGTATTTTCCTGACCCCAAATTTATCCTACATGATTTAAATCATCCAAAACACATTATAATATATCTTCTATTATTTTTTAACATCTTAAAACCTCTCCACTCTCAAAAACCAAAGAAAGTTATAGTTTTCTCTAAGTTTATGATTTCAAGAAAAAGGTCAAGATTAGGGTTCCAATCTACAAGTTAAACAACAGAAGGTACGTGGGATTCTCCTAAACTACATAGGCATTTTGAAATCATTTTGAGTATGTTTCAAAGTTTCAAAATCAAATGTTTACGAAGTGTTTTGAAATTTCATTAACAAATATGCTTTGTGAACCCTTTTGATGATAATGTTTTGGTTTTGAGACCTTCCCCAAAAATCTAAATTGTACTCGTATATAAGTATGTATGTGTTTTGAGTTTGAAAGATCTATAGAGAGCATGAATATTTATATTCTCTCTATTGTTATGACATCTCTTGATCTCACTTGTTATGAATTGATGAATTTCATATTTTGAAGCATGGCATAAATGTTTTGACCTATTGTTGAATGACTTGAGTTTGGTTATAAAACTGAAGAGAGGATGTTTTATTTTTAATATAAATGAAAAGTGATTATTTAAATATTTTTATGTTTTTCTACCAAGTAATGGATCACCCCATGTTTAAGAATTGAAAGAGATAATCTTTGCAAAAGTTTTCATGAATTCTGAAATACAAATCCTCTTATACTTTTTGAATGATTTGGTAGTCCAAACATTATGTTTTGAATAAAGAGATTGTAAGATGATACTTTATGGCTTAGAGATATAACTTAGAAGTCTTGGTATGATGATACTAAAAAAGATAATGCCATGATAATATAGAATAGAACAGAATGCAAATTTTACGTCAGATTTTCAAATTTTGAAATTTAGAATGATGTACATTGGGAAAGAGTTAAACATGGGCTTAAAAAGAGTTAGGTGGTTACCTAAAAAATGCATGAGCCTAGAAAACTCATTACCCAAAATCGTGTTCTATCAATACGAGTTATTATGTTACTTGAAAGGGAATTTATATGCTAGTGACAGCTTTGTGGCATAGTAGATAAGAAGATACTCAAACCTTGTGGAAAACTTAGGTTGAGGTCTTGGCCACGAGTCAAGGGTGGATTCCATATAGCCTATGGGGTTGTAGAGTTGTAGGGTCTACCACCTAGCTCAGAATCAAAGCAAAGAGTGAGTCTCAATTTTAAAAAATTATCTCAAAGTCTTTTAAGTTTGCCCATGTGTTTTCATATATTGTATGTAATGTGTTTCATAAACTACTCTCACTTATGTTATATAAAAGTATGTTATTTTGGATTTCTCTACGTACCAGTACATCTATATTGATGCCCTACATTCTAGGATCTGAGGTACAGTCTCGGGGTCTCGCTAAGCTATCGATTGGTTGTCTAAAGTTTGCATTTGGTGATCCTCCCTTATTTTGAAAAATCTTGGTTATTGGACATTACTATTTTTATTTGTTTCATGGTCTGACTGGGGGCCTTATCTAAGTTTTTAGACGTATATTGATTCTTATATTGTTAGAGATTTTGTAGACTGGTGTCATGTATTTTGAATGTTAAGAACTTCCTTTCAAATTTTTAGCTTACTTATGAGATTGACCATATTTTCGTATGATAATTTTCCATATTTCTTTATATTGTATGAATATTATGCATAATTGTCAAATAGAGAAGGGCCCTCAGGCCTCCATAGTTCGAGATGCTCATCACAACTTGGGCATCGGTTTTGGACATGAGAAACTTAGTATTAGAGAACGATTTATGGTCCTAGAGTGTCTGCAAAATTTGTGTAGTAGAGTCTTACTTATGGGTGTGTTGTACGCCACACTTATAATCAGGAGGTTACCAGGAATTTAGGAGTTGTTTCTTATTCTTTCATACTCTATTTTGTGCTATAGCATCATCCAGAAGAAAGTTATCAAAATTTCTTCCTTGTTCTAATTTCATGGGCCATACCTCATTGTCAAGGCGATACAAGTCTAAGAGTCTAGTTCCCTTAGTGAGGTGGTTCTCTCTGATTGAGTTATCTATAAAGTTATGAGATAGTACAAGGACTTGAGAGGAGTCCATTAGTGCGTCATGGTGTATTGATTCTAGTGTATACCTTTATCCTAATGAAATTGTGCTTTTCAGCCTAAGGTACGAAGTGTATTCAGTCCTCTTTCAAAATTCTTATTGCAGATGTCATGCATAAAGGTAATGATGTATAGTAAAATTTTTGAACTACATTTCCACCTGAGTAGTAGTATATATTAAAGTGTCATGACCTATTGGTAGTGTAATAGGCCAAGAAGTTTGTGATATTAAGTCAAAAGGTTAGAAGTCAGAGTGAGCGTGACTTTTGTGTAAATAAATAGTTTTAGTTGTATAACCATTGATTAAGGTATGGTTTGCCATTTTATAGTGATAGACTAATGTGGTAGCAATATTTGTAGATTATCTGGTAGTCTGTGAAGGAAGGGACAAGATATGATTATTATTTATTTAAAATAGGGAAAGATCTCAGATAGATAGTTATGGTGGTTGTAGAAATCGTTCATAGGCTATGAATGGAAAGGGGTAGATTAGTCAATAAGTTATGGGTAGAAATTTATTGTTGTACATGGAATTTTGAAGGTAGTGGTGGTGTATGCGTGGGTAAGTAAATATGATTTAAGGGAGTGGAATGCGTTGTAAGATCATAATGGGTTATAATATAAGATTAAGATCGACTATCCTTATTATATGACTTAGCCCCTTGATTTTCTTTTCTCCAGTTGTTGTAAACTAGTACTACATGTGAGAAGGTATGTAGTAGATTTAGAGGTGTTGTAGTAATATTGTGGAGAGGATGAACTTATGGGTCATAGTTAAGTGAAGTAAAAGACTTATGTTGATATTTGTATTTAATGGACTAGTATAATATGTGTCATGCTTCATCGATGTTACATTATTAGTGTTAGACAATAGGCTCGAACTTTAGATGTGGATTGTGGTGATGAGAATAATAGCTTAAGATTAATGATGTATGTTTTATAGGAAGGAATTACTAGGGCTTGATGTGATTTGTAAAGGAGACTAGGCTAATAATGTATGAAAAATTTAAGTGGTAATCATGAGGTATATGTGTACATGAGGACTAGTGTTAAAACTATTAATTGTGGTTGAATAATTAAGTAGATAAGAGCATAAGTATATAAGAATAAGTTGAACCCCTAGGTAGCATGTTGTTAGATAAGGTTTTACATGTATAAGTATTATGTGTACCTAGTTCACGTTCTTGAATTTGTAGTATAGAAAAGTCTGGGGAATTATTGCATGGTATTCTTTATAGTTAAAATGAGAAAATACAAGTAGGCAGTGTGTGCCTTTGGTATAGTAAAAAAATATATTTATCATGATGTAAGTTATGTGATTAACGGTCTAATGTTCGAATGTTAAGTAGTGCAGAGTGGATTTTTATATGATAAGGAGGGAGAAAGTGTATGCTCATGTGTCTGCGAGTTGTAGGTTGATGGTGATAGAGGATAGCAAAAACTAGGAGTAGAGTTCTTACGAAGCAATGCCTTTAGAGTATAGTTTAAAAGGGAAAGTTTAGCATTTATGTGTATGGAGATACCTCATTATGTTGAGTAATGTTCTTGTAGATTTAATGAGAAAATATGTCCTTAATTTTAGGATAATGACTTTTATCTAAGGGGGAGATGATGGATTAAAGTAGTTCCCGAATTTTCTTGTAGTGTCAAGTTTCATGTAAGAATCATGATTAATCTATTCCTATTCAAGAAAAATCCTCCTACTTCAATTTAAGAGGTCATTCTGCTAATGTCCTACGTCATGTATTCAAGTTATTCCTATGCCTACTATTTGAGATCTCTATGGACGTATGCTTATTTCTCGACCTTCAAACTAGAAGCAATAATTTCCCTCAGTGCTCCAATATTCCAAGTATTCAAGCTCCATGTTATATTGTTCATGATCCATAAAAAGTCCATGTCTCACATAATGGTTGGTTCTAAGAAACTATGCTTCCTATGTGTTACCGATCTATTTTATGTCAGGTCTAGCCCAAGGTGATAAGGTGCATGCAAACTCATGACTATCTCAGCTTTGAAAATTCAAAGCAATAGTTTCAAGTATCAATCCACGTCTTAATAACTGACTTTATGAATTTTGAACTTATGTTATATGACTCATGATGTAAGCGCTCATGTTTCTCACTATGGTCTGTCCAAAGAACTCGTGCTCTATTGAGTTTACGCCAGAACGACTCTCTACTTATGATCTAGACACTTGATAGATGAAACACTTCGTAATTGTATCGTATATTCAACTCATGTCCCACCTTGAGTAGTTCAATTAGTATATGTTATTATTGAAATACCCCAAAAAATCCAACTCAATATTAGATCCATGTTTCAAGATCATCCATAGTACATCATGGTTCCTTGGTAGTTTCATGATCAAGCTTTATGTGAATTAAGGTGTCAAATATGTCCTAGCTATTGTGCGAATCAAAACATTCCTTACTGATTGAATTCGTGAGAAGGATATTGTTATCATTAAATTCAAATGAGCATATCTCTCATTATTATACAAATTTTTTATCCCATGACCTACCAATGGATAGATAATTTAATAATCTTTTTGTCAATACCAAATTCGCCTAAAACGGACACCCGGTGAAGAAGTTATTGCTATTTTAAGTTTCTGCTGTAAGACGAATGTCATTTCAGTGCATGGCGCGTCACACTGGAGGCCAAAATGGCACTCATCAATTTCCAGAAAGCCTCCGCAATATCCCCGCTTCGCTCCAAGCTTCCAGGTCGCAATAATTGGCATTTTACCAAGCTCTGCGTATCGCCGGGGCCCTAAATCAGGATAAATTTTGCATAGTTTTCAGTTTTCATTTTAAACTCCTCAAGGGTTATATGGTAACTTCCCAAAACCCTATATATACTCTTTAAACACGGGATTGAAGCTTCAAAGCATCCCTTTACATTAATTTTATCAAAATTCACTCAAGAACAAGTCTAGGATTTCCATTGGGGTTTCAGGCTTCAAGCAAATTCAACCGTAGATTCCACGAATTCTTAATCTAAGGTATCCTTAGTGTTCATCTATGGATCTAATCCGTTCATAGATCTCTATAACTATGTTTTTAAATGTTATTTTTAAACTTTTTGTGGTGATATAAGAATGTACATGTTGATGATTGTTGTTTAAGTTTCAAAATGATATCTAAAGATGTTTTAATGAAATATATGTGGTTGTTAGTTAAAAAACATGAATTTTAGGTTGTTTGATGTGATGCAAATATGAAATCCACCTATTCTTTAAAGAATGCATGCAAGGTGTTTGATAAAATGCCTACGATGCTAGAAACCCATAATTCATGATTCCATGATATCTAAATGGCAAGTCCATATTAGCTATACACTTTTATATGAATTTCCATGCTATTTATGTGTTGTTATTGTTGTGGCATGAAGCATGTGTGATAATGGAAATATGAATTATATACACGAAATGTATCCATGCTCTCCCTACCATGTTGAGATGTGAATAAATACATGAAGTATACTATCCCCTACTTATAATATTGTGAATTGTGGACTATAATCTTGTGATCAAGTCATGTCATGTGTGCCAGTTTCCTTCTATCGATTCTTGGGGGTATTCGTACCCAAAAAATATAGCTGTGTGCCTAGAGCCATGTCATGTGCCACAATAAATCTCAGTCAAGCTATACTCTATAAACTCAGTCAGTCATGTGACTCAGGAAACATCAGAAACCTCATGATCTCAGTTAACTCTCAGATAATAGTACTACTCCGTCAGTCAACGAATGTCAGTTATTCAGTCTATGTACAGCCAGTTGAATCATTTTTAGTCCCTTCAGATGGGAGTAGAAGTTAGCACCGAGTGAACCTAAGGATGGGAACTCACCTGCCAGTTCAGGGTGTGATTCTTAGCGGTTATCCTTGTGTTCCAAAACTACGTAGCCAGCGTAGGTTGAGACATCTTAACCTATCAGATAAGGGTTGATGAGGTGGATTAACTTGTCAGTTTAGGGTCCCACCATTTTCACTTTGAGTACCTGCCAAATAAGGGTCACTCACAGCTGTCCTTACCAATGGCACTGTATTGATACCCCTCTAGTCGGGTCAGAGATTGGACCCTAGCTTAGCTGTAATGGTATACATGGGACATGTCGGGTAAACAACTACCTCCCATAGTTTCAGTATCAGTCTCAGTAAAAAAACTCAGACAGTTCTTTAGATATCAGTATACCAGGACTGTTAGATAAAGTCAAATTCAGTTATAGCATAGGACTCAGAGAGTTCTACCAGATTCAGGGCTGTCAGACACAGTCACTCATGTTATCAGAACTACAGTTCCAGTCATGTATTAGCGTACAGATTTAGCTACTACGTACTCACGATCTTAGTTACTATGTATGTATATTTGTACTCTTATGTTCATATTAGTCAGTCAGTTAGCATTATTCATGCATATAAACCCTTTGCATTAGCCTACCTCACTCGTATACTCAGTACTCCAGTTGTAGTGGCGCATTTTTGCTATGGTGCTTTCTTTTCATGTTACACCATAGGTCCAGAGCCACGAGTTCCAGACCAGCAGTACCTTCCCAGTCGCAGTGTTGCAGTGAGTCCTCATCCATCCGAGGATGATATGATTTGATTTATTCATTTATTACTTCAGTTCAGTTTTATGGTGTTAGTTGGAGACATGTTCCTTCAACTCCTTATTCAGACAATACTTAGAGGCTTTCAGATTTAGTCAAATTTAGCTATCAGATTCAGTATTCATCTTTATATTCAGTTGTTTTGGGTATTTATTACCCCATGGATGTTACTATATCTCTTCAGTTAAACCTTATGGCCTACATGTTCAGGTTTTCCGTGTATTATATGTATATTCTGCAGTGTACAGGTACAAATATCAGTCATGGGTTAGCTTGTGGTCCCTCAGGGTCATGAGCACCATGTAGCATTTCAATTTAGAAAATCGAGGCATTACAATTATTGAGTAGTGTCACTCTCTTTTATGATGCTTATGCTCGGGTCCCTCAATGACCCTCTGTATGTTAGTAGGATATGGTTTTGGAAGCATAGCAATGTTTTAGGTAGGGGTAGTAGAGGTTCTTGGAGCTAAAAATTTTGATGTAATTTCTTGAACTAAGGTCATAGGTGAAAGGGGAAAAAAGGAGATGGACTTTCATTACGTGGAATAGTTAGGGAGGAGATATGTGGCAAAAATATTTGTGAGTGATTGAATTTGGTGGTTTTAGTGAGGAGATCCATGAAGTAGGTACAGTAATGATAGGCTTGAATGTTGTGATTGATGAATATGCAAACCAATCTGTTATGTGGTTGGTACTCTTTGATTTAAAACTCAAGTGTGTTTGATGATAGTAATAAGGTGAAGTAATGTTCTAAAATGGATGTAGAGTATAGGGCCCTATAGCTTAAGCTAGAATCTTTTTACTCCGGGTTAGTCTTCAACATGGAATTTTGATGTAGTTAGAATCAAGCTCTAGTGGTTATGTATATAGTGGGAGAATTAAAGATTTTGATGTTGAAATATGATAGTCACAACTGAAAGAATAGTGGAGAAACGTCGCAAAAAAATTTAAAGGCTATTAGACTATAATACCCCATATTTCCTTAGCTCAGTTTAGCTATCAGTACATGAGCATTCCTATATACAATTTTCAAAATACTCAGAATTTTATAGTTTAGGTCTTACCATTGTGTAGGAAATTCAGTCAGCTTTCCAACGATATAAAATTTATCAAAATCTGATAACTGGGTGAGAAGTTATAGAAATTTTTGTAAAATAATGTGTAAAATGGTGCATCAATGCATCGCGCAGACAGTCCAAAAGGAAATTGTCAATTTCCAGTGTGCCATCATGATTTCAGCATGTCGCACCAAAATTCTAGTTCACAATTGTCATTTAAGAATACTCAAAAACATAGTTGTTTACTTAGTCTTAGTAGATTCAGAACATTTTTAGATATAGTATGAGAAATATTAGTTTAATCAATTATAATAATCAGTTAAAATCATAATAGTTCAGTAATCCGAGTCAGTTCAATTGGGAGTAGGCTTTAGCACTGAGCGAGTACAGAGTTGGCGACTTCCCCGTCAGATAGGCAGAGTCATTAGTAGCAGACTCTGTACTCCAGAACTATGTAACCAGCATAACATAAGAGGTGTCACCCATCATATTAGGTTTGACTACCTCGTAGGGGTCACCCATCAGTTTAGGCTTGACATCCTTCGTCATTCGGGACAATACATCAGTATAGTAGATCCACACAGCCAACATTATATAATACCCCATATTTCCCTATCCTATATATACCCTCAGTACATGGGTTATTCTAAATAAATTTTTTGAAATACTCAGTAATATTTAGATTAGAGGTACCATTGCATAGGAAATTCAATTAGATTTGCAACGATAAGAAATTCACCTAAATCAGACAACCAGGTAAGAAGTTATGGTAATTTTAAGTTTCAGTCATTAAACATCATCATTCAGGCCAGTAGCACATCGCGGAGTCTGTCAAAATAGCAATTGTCAATTTCCAGTGTTGCTCTGCGATATTGGAATATCGCACTATAGCGTGGTACTGGCACCCTTCCAACTGGGGTTATAGGTTAGACCCCACTCAGCTTACTCAGGGGCATGTCGGTTAAGTGAGAACTCCCATAATTTCACTTTCAATCTGTCTTCAGAATAGAACTCAGTTCAGTTCTACAAAATCAGCACTGTTAGATACACTTACTCAGTTATCAGTAATTCAAATTATCAGTGTTCTAAGATTATCAGTATATTTGGTTATCAGTTATCAGATTCAGCTCCAGTATACTTAGTTATAGTATACACAGTATGTTCAGTAGTTACACATTCTCCATGTATCATAATCTAGCTCTTGCATATCATTCAGTTAGTTATTTTATGCACATAAACTCGTGTATTCATCCTTACCTCATTTAGCGTACCACTATATTCCCACATACTAATCGCATACCCTTTTTGTGAGCTATGGTGTTTCACATCATAGGTTCGGATACTCAGGTTCCTAACTGCGCTTAGCCAGATTCAGCCAGCAATAGCAAATTTAGCAGTGAGTCCTCATTTATCTAGGATATGCTTTTATTTTAGTACTTCAACTTAGTAGTATTTAAGTAGATGGAGTTAGTTGGGGGATTGTCCTATCAACCCTACTTTCAGACAGATTCAGTTAGAGGCTTTTCAGACTTGAATTTTTAGACAGTATTTAAGATTCAGATGTTATATTTTATCAGTATTCTAGATGTTTTGAACATTATGTCATTTCAGCTTATTATTCCAAATTTATTTCTGTATTATTGTTCAGTGCTCACAATAGATAGCATTCATTGGTTAGCTTGTGGTCCTTCGGGGGCGTAAGTACCATGTTACGACTAGGGGGTAGTCCCGGGTTGTTACAAACATGGTATCAGATCTAGGTTCAACAATGTCCTAGGGAGTCTGAAAAGCCGCATCGCGTAGAGTCTTATGCATGGGTGTGTAGCACGCCACACTTATGGACAGGAGGCTATAAGATGTTTTAGGAAAAGTTTCTCTTCTTTCAGTATTCATGTCATATGTGTAAGCATGAGCTCAAGTTAAAATGTCAGCCTAATTCGCTTCTTCCTTTCATTTACAGAACATGCCTCCCAAAAGAACTAACGAAAGAAGAACTGGAAACCAGTCAACTCCTCAGACCATTTAGGCTGATCCCCTGGATGAATGTGTCTCTCATGCAGAATTCAAAGTTGTATTCACTATTCTAGCCAATTCAGTCATAGCCCAGAATGAATAACCAACTACTGCAAACCAATTGGCCAATACTACTGTAACTAGGATTCGGAACTTCACCCTAGTGAATCCTCCTTCCTGTGTAGGATCTAAGTTAGAAGAGGATCCACAAGAGATCCTCGATCAAATTTAGAAAGTCACAAATATCATAGGAGTGACTTCCAGTTAGAGTGCCAAGTTAGCCACCTATCAGCTACATGATATAGCCCATACGTGGTTTAAGCAGTAGAAGGTAGACAGAGGTACAGATATAGAGCCCGTAGAGTGAGAAGAATTTGCTACTGCCTTTCTAGAAAGATTCTTTCCCTTAGAGTGGAGAGATTGTAATGCCCCAAATCTGGTACCTGGAATGCCACACGGTGCTCATAACCCCGAGGGATCACAATCTAACCCATCACTGATATCTGTACTGAGCATTGCATAACATATTGTATAAAGATGGAATAAAATAAAAAAAGACCATAAGGTTCAACTATCTGATAAAACATAACATCTGAATAATATGGTATCACCCTACTAAAACTGAAATAACTGCCTGAACATGCTAGTCTGAAAGCCTCTAAACTGTCTAAAAACTGTGGAGTTGATGGGATATGTCCCCAACTAACTCTGAACTACTAAGATAATAAAGTAATAAAATAATCATGCTATCCTTGAATGATGAGGACTCACTGCTAGTTTGGTTATTGAACATCTGATCTACTATGAATGCTCTGGAGCTCGTGCTTCTAAACCTATGACATAAATCACCATAGGACAAATGCATCAGTACGATTGAATGTACTGGTATACAAGTGAGGTAGGATGAATGCAAAAGGTTTATATTCATGATCAATACTAACTGACTGAATAACATAAATGTGAGAGTACATGCATGAAATTCGTGCACTATAACTAAGATCATGATATCACTGAATCTAAATACTGATAACATAAGTTTTGTATAGTTGATATACTATTATCTGAATGACTGTGTCAGATAGTCCTATTTCTGATGGAATTAGCTAAATTTTGTACTAAACTGGGTGACTATATCTGACAGTCCTGAATTCTATAGAACTATCTTAGTACTATTACTGAAACTAAGACTGAGATTGTAACTGTGAAAAGTAGTCGTCTAACAGACATCCCCCAAATAAGCTATTACAGCGGAGTTGGGGTCTAATCTGTAAACCCAATTGGAAGGGTATGAATATCACCCTACTGGTAAGGACAAGTTGTAGGTGACCCTTATTTGACAGTGTCCCCTAAAAAGAATGGTGGGAACCTTATCTAACAGTGTTAATCTACCTCATTAACCCTCATTTGTCAGTGTTGATGTCTCAGCCTATGTTGGCTACATAGTTTTAGAATGCAAGTATTTCTTCTAAGGATCACACCCTCAACTGTCAATATGTACCCTCATCCTTGGATTCACTCGGTGTGATTTCCTACTCCCATCTGAATAGACACTAAAACATGATTAACTTAACTGGACTGGACTGAGTTTAATGAGTTCTATTGACTGATGAAATACTACTGATATTACTGAGTTACTGAGATTTCTGAGATTACTGGGATTTTTTAGTTTTCCTGAATTATGAGTCTGATTGAATTTTACTGAGCATGGCTTGACTAAGAGTATCTTTAAAACTGACATTAGCTCTAGGCACACAGCTGAATTGTCGGGTACAAGTACCCCAAAGACTCGATTTCATGAAACTAACAAGACATAACACTTCGTAAACTCACGACCATAATCAATAATCCATAATATATTCGTTGGGGAATTTCATAAGGCACTTGATTATCATGGTTTGGTATATGAATAGGAATGCATATAAACATGTCATAATTTCATAGAGCTAAGCTCATGAACAATCCATCAAAAATTTCAATGCATAACAATAACATGGAAGTCATTTTGAACATAAGGGTAAAGCATAGGTTCATCAATTTGGTCATAATTGAGTCCTAAACCATGATTCTTGATCTCTTGGGCATTTTATCAAACACAATGCATTCATAACCTTAGGCTTAGGCATATAAACTAGTTCATACATCATGGTTACTTTAATCAACTCATTTTAAAAGTTTCCAACCCACATACTAGCATAATTTCCTGAAAAGTACATAAATACTCCAACTTGGGATTCATACAACCACAGCAACGTAACTAAAATCAACCCACGACATAGAAATCACAATTAATAAGTTTAAAATGGGATTATTGAGCTTCATGGGTGAAAAAAACCCATAAATCAACACTTTACATACCTGGGTGAATGATTTCTTGAAGATTGGTGGAGGAAAGCTTGAATTCTTAACTTGAGATTAAACACTTAGGGTTTCTTGTTATTGGGTATTGATCTTTGATAGAAACTCTAATTTAGTGTTTTGGATGAATAATAAAGTTATAAGCTCTGGTCTGGTAAAATTAGGGGTTAAAACTGGTGGAAAAAATCCAAATACCCTTTTAAAAATGGCTTAAAATAGCAGATTAGAAGTGGCGACGGTCCGTCGGTCCTGACTTGCACTTGGCCAGAAGATGGGTTCACTTCCTTAGTTGTGATGGCTTGGGTGACGGTTTATCGCTAGCTCGACGGTCTATCGGCCTGACCGTCGCTTCTGGGCAATTTCGACACTTTTATGTAAAACGTCCATAGCATTTTACTTTGATACCGAATTTGGATGAAATTTGTATCGTTGGAAAGCTAATTCAATTTCCTACATGATAAAAATTTGAAATTAGGGAAATCTATCTAATTTAAAGATTAATCATTTAGGAAGTTATCACTAACTCTTTTGGAGACTAGATTTGACTTAAAGAAAGTTTGGGGTAGTACAATATCTCCCCCTTGGGAACATTCATCCTTGAATAGGACTGACTAGACTGGAAAAGCTTATAAACATATATTACTTTAGGTACATGAACATTTGAGCTTGTCTATATGACTAGAACTTCTGATATACTTAAATTTCATATTGAATATACATGTCTGATGCATGGATATGTGATGGATAGTCTTCATGAATACATGATTGAAATTACTGAGAAACTGAGTTTCTTGTAATGAGAATGCATATCTGATGTATAAATATGTGACTGACATGATACATGAACATATGACTGGATATGCTAGGGTATTTGATACGAAGTTTATAACTGAAATCTAAATATGAAACTGAATAAGATTAAGGAAAGCTATTACCTTAGGCTAAGTCTGAGTTTGCGGAGAAGAGATAAGGATACTTGGTCCGCATGTCTTCTTTTACCTCCCATGTAGCTCCCTCAACGGACTAATTCCATCAAAGAACTTTGACTAGCGGGACTTCTTTGTTCCTCAATCTGTGAGTCTGGTAGTTAAAAATTTTGACTGGGATCTCTTCGAAAGAAAGGTTATTCTCAATGTCTATGCCCTCTACCGAGACTACAACTATTTGGTCACCTATGCGCTTCTTTAGTAAGGATACATGGAACACTGGATGAACTGAGGCTATATCTGAAGTCAATTTGAGCTCATAAGCTACTTTACCAAAATGACTGAGAATTTTGAAGGGACGGACATATTGGGGGTCGATCTTTCCCTTCTTCCCGAACCGATTCCCTCCTTTCATGGGAGAGATTTTTAAGTACACATAATCACCAATATCGAACTTGAGATCCTTTCTGCACACATCTACATAAGACTTTTGTCAGCTCTGAGCAACCTGAAGTCTTTCTCTGATCAACTGGACTTTTTTTAAGGCATCGAATATTAAGTCAGGCCCTATAACTGAGGCCTCACTAACTTTGAACCAACCGATTAAAGATCTGCATCTCCTACCATAGAGAGCGTCGAATGGAGCCATCCAAATGTGGAATGATAGTTGTTTTTGTATGCAAACTCAATCAAATACAAGTGGTCATCCGAACTGCCCTTGAAATCAATTGCACACGCTCGCAGCATATCTTCTAAAGTCAAAATAGTCCTTTCTACTTAACCATTTGTATGAGGATGAAACGATGTTCTGAGATGAACTTGGGTACCAAGACCCTTTTGGAATGCTTTCCAGAAGTGAGAGGTGAACTAGGTACCTCTATCTAAGACAATAGACAATGACCCAGACTGAATCATGTTGACAACGAGTACGAGGTAAACCCATCATAAAGTCCATGTTCTCTTTTTCCCACTTCTAAGTAGGAATACTGAATTCCTGCATAAACCCACTAGGCTTCTGATGCTCTATCTTAACCCACTAATATGTAGAGCACTTGGCCACTAACTCTACAATATCATTCTTCATCCCACTCTACCAATATATCTCCCACAAATTACAGTACATCTTAGTGGCCCCTGGATGATTCTAGTAGCGTACACCATGTGCTTCTACAAGAATTCGTTGCCTTAAGTCATCTACACCTGGAACACGCAGACGACCCTGACAATGCAAAACACCATCTCCCCCTTTGAAGAAAACCTCTACTTTCTAATCTCTAGCCGACTCTTTCAACTTAACAAGATTGGGATCTCTATCTTACTTTTCTTTCACCTCGAATACTAGAGATGATTTAGAACTATTCTAAACCCATATACTACCTTTTGCTGAATCGACAAAGCGGATACCTATTCTGGAAAGCTGATGGACTTCCTGAGCTAGCTTTTTCTTACTATCTTCAACATGAGCAACACTACCCGTAGACAGTCTACTGAAAGCACCGGCCACTACATTGGCCTTACCTGGATGATAAAGGACACACATGTCATAATATTTCAAGATATCTAACCACCTTATCTGACGGAGGTTAAGATTTTTCTAAGAAAATACATACTGAAGGATCTTATGATCTATGAACACATCTGTATGAACACCTTACAAATAATGCCTCCAAATTTTCAAGGCAAAAACTATGGCTGCTAACTCAAGGTCATGAGTAGGATAATTCTTCTCATGAGGCTAAATTTGCCTAGAGGCGTAGGCTATGACCTTACCATACTGCATGAGGACACAACCCGAACATACTCTAGATGCATCACAGTACACCATGAACCCATCTGAACTATCTGGAAGAGTCAAAACTAGAGTAGAGGTAAGTCGAGTCTTCAACTCCTGAAAACTCTTTTTGCATGAATCTGACCACTGAAACTTGACTTTCTTCTGAGTTAATCTGGACATAATGGATGCAATAGAAGAAAATCCATCAACAAACCATATATAATATCCAACCAAACCCAAGAAACTCCTGATATCTAATGGAGATACAAGGCAAAGCCAATTTCTTACCTCTTTAGTCTTTTGGGGATCAACTCTAATTCTATTACCGGAAATTATATGACCAAGGAATGCTACTGACCTTAGCCAAAATTCGCATTTACTAAATTTGGTAACAATTGATGATTTCTTAGAGTATGCAACACTATTCTGAGATGGCATGCATGATCTTGCTCGCTTCAGGAATAAACAAGAATATCATCTATGAAAACTATGACAAACATGTCCAAGTACTGCTTGAACACATGGTTCATCAAGTCCATAAAAGCTTCTGGGGGATTGATAAGACCAAAGGACATAACTAAGAATTCGAAGTGACCATACCAAGTATGACAAGCTATTTTTGGAATGTCACATTCTCTGACTCTGAGCTGATGATAGCCTGATCTGAGGTCTATCTTAGAAAAATAGTTGTCACCCTATATTTGATCAAACAAGTCATTAATTCTGGGAAGTGGATACTTATTCTTGATGGTGACTTTATTGAGTTGATGGTAGTCTATACACATTCTGAGAGAACCATCTTTCTTACGCACGAATAAGACTAGTGCACCCCACGGGGACACACTGGGTCTGATGAAACCCTTATCTAGGAGATTCTTCAACTATTCCTTCAATTCTCTAAGTTTTGCTGGTGCCATTCTGTATGGCAGAATAGATATAGATTGAGTATCTGGAGAAAGATCAATGCCAAAGTCTATTTCCCTTTCAGGAGGAATTCTTGAAAGATCTTCGGGAAAGATATATAAGTATTTATTCACTGTTGGGACTGATTTGAGATTGGAAGTTTTGGAACTAGTGTCCTTAACTCGAACAAGATGATAGAAATATCCCTTAGATATCATTTTTTGTGCCCAAAGGTAGGAAACAAGCTGACCTCTGAACGCTGAAGTACTACCCCTCCACTCTAGGACAAGTTCATTCAGAAACTGAAACTGGACCACTCTGTTTCTGCAGTCGACTGTGGCATAGCAGGAATAAAGCCAATTCATGCTGAGAATGATGTCAAAATCAGTCATATCTAATTCAACTAAGTCTACTGATATGACTTTCTAAAATATCATAATCAGACAGTTCCTGTATACCCACCGGGCTATGATGGTTTTACCCACTAGGGTAGAGACTGAGAAGGGCTCTGCTATAATTTTAGGACTTACTCCAAAATCAACTATTGTATGAAGAGTAAGAAAAAAAAGGAAGCCCCTGGATCTAGAAAAGCATAAACATGTACATAAAATATCTGTAATGTACCAGTAACCACATCTGGAGAATTTTCCTGATCCTGTCGGGACTAAAGAGCATAGGGTCTGTTTGGGTGCTGCCCACTGGTTGCGCTGGAAGTGGCACCCTGGTGATTCGCACAACCGGATTGAACTGAGGAAAAGTTCTGTAGGCCCTGAAATTCTTATTGGTGATACTATCTTACTCTATGGTCAGGTTTGCCACATTCAAAATACATATCACTGACATCTCTGCAAATACCCTTATGGTTCTTACCAAAAGTCTGGAAAAGGGGATTGGTTCATGCACTGCTAACACTGCATTGAGACTTAGATCCCGGTGCCCTATCTTTGTTACCATCCCTGAACTTAGGAACTAGAGCACTAGCTGAGGAAGGACATAGAGCAGATGACTTTAGGCAAAACTAAGAATGGTTACCACCCTCTTTCTTAGGCTGATTGAAGTTGAAGCTACTATTTCTAGCTCTTTTCTTCTTTTTCTTTATTATCTTAATCTTTTACTCTTCTATATATTGAGCATGGATCATAAGCCTCACATTCTATGGGTCCTATATCTACACTCCTCTCTACTATCCACTGCTTAAACTATGTATGGGTTACATCTTGTAGCAGATAGGAAGCTAACTCGGCGCTTTTACTGAAAGTCTCTCCCATGATGTTTCTGACTTTCTAAACCTGATCGAGAAATTCTTAAGGGTCCTCATATAACTTAGACCCAAAAAAGGATGGAGGATTCATTCGACTGTAGTCCTAAATCCTAGATGCAGCTTAATTGGCCACTGGGTTAGCCAAAACAATAGTTGGTCGTTCATTCTGGGTAGCAACTAAATTAACAAGAGTAGTGAATGCAGCTCTGAACTCTGCATGAGAAATATGTTCGTCCAAGGGATCTGCTTGGACAAATTAAGGGGCTGACTGATTTTTGTTTATTCTTCTGGGAGGCATATTCTATAAATGAAAGGGAGAAACAGATTAGGCCAAGGGTTATATTTGAGTTGATGCTCACTATCACGATATGAATACTAAAAGAAGGGAAATAGTTCCTAAAACATCTTGTAGCCTCCTATACATAAATGTGGCGCGCAACACACCTACGTACAAGACTCTACTAGATATGGCTTTCAGACTTCCTAGGACACTATTGAACCTTAGGCTCTGATACCTAGTTTGTAATGCCCTGAATATGGTACCCGAAATGCCACACGGTGCGCATGACCCTGAGGGATCACAAGCTAACCCATGACTGATATCTGTATTGAGCATTGTATAACATACTGTATAAATATAGAATAAAAGACTGAAAGTCCATAAGGTTCAAATATCTAATAAAACATAACATCTAAATAATATGGTATCCCTCTACCAAAACTAAAATAATTGTCTGAATATGCTAGTTTGAAAGCCTCTAAACTGTCTAAAAATTGTGGAGTTGATGGGATATATCCCCAACTAACTACAAACTAATAAAATAATAAAGTAATAAAATAATCATCCTATCCTCGAATGATGAGGACTCACTGCTAGTTTGGCTGCTGAATGCGGATCTACTAAGGATGCTCTAGAGCTCGTGCTTTTGAACCTATGGTATAAAACACCATAGAGTAAATGCGTCAGTACAATTGAATATACTGGTATGTAAGTAAGGTCTAAATACAGGGGTTTATATGCATAAATAATACTAAATGACTGGATAACATAAACGTGAGAATACATGCATGAATATATGAACTGTATCTAAGATCATGACATTACTAAATCTGAACCCGAAAACATAAGTTTCATATAGCTGATATACTATTAACTGAATGACTGTTTCTGACAATCTTATTTTTGATTGAATTAGCTGAGTTCCATACTGAACTAGGTGACTGTATTTGATAGTCCTAAATTCTGTAGAACTATTTGAGTTCTATTTGTGAGACTAAGATTGAGACTGTAACTGTGGGAAGTAGTC
Source organism: Capsicum annuum (assembly GCF_002878395.1). NCBI lineage: Eukaryota > Viridiplantae > Streptophyta > Magnoliopsida > Solanales > Solanaceae > Capsicum > Capsicum annuum. Next base: position 50,125,809 of record NC_061119.1, on the reverse strand, counting down.
ATCTAACTAACATGCCCCAAATAATCTATTATAGCTGAGTTGGAGTCCAATCCGTACCCCCAATTGGAAGGGTAACAATACTGCGCCACTGGTAAGGACAAGTTGTAGGTTACCCTCATTGGATAGTGTCCCCAAAAGTGAATGGTGGTACCCTCATCTGGCAGTGTTAATCCACTTCATCAACCCTCATCTGTTAGTGTTGATGTCTCAGCCTATGCTAGTTACATAGTTCTGAAATACAAGGATTACTTCTAAGGATCACACTCTCAACTGTCAGTGTGTTCCCTCATCTTTAGGTTCACTCGGTGTTAATTCCTACTCCCATCTGAATAGATACTGAAACATAATTAACTGAACTAAATTGGACTGGGTTTAGTGAGTTTCGTTGACTGATATAATAGTACTGAGATTACTGAGTTACTGAGATTTCTGAGATTATTGGGATTTCTGAGTTTTCCTAAATCATGAGTCTGGATGAATTCTACTAAGCATGGCTTGACAGAGAGTATCTTGAAAACAGATACTATCTCTAGGCACACAGCTACATTATTGGGTACAAATACCCCCAGGACTCGATAGCATGAAACTGACAAGAAATGACACCTCCTGGACTTATGACCATAATCAACAATCCATAACAAAATCATTGGGCAATTTCATGAAGCACTTGATTATCATGGTTTGGTACATGAATAGGAATGCATATAAACATGTCATAATTTCATAGAGCTAAGCTCATGAACAATCCATCAAACAATTTCAATGCATAACAATAACATGGAAGTCATTTTGAACATAAAGGTAAAGCATAGGTTCAGCAATTTGGTCATAATTAAGTCCTAAAGCATGATTCTTGTTCTCTTTATCAAAAACATTGCATGCATAACCTTAGGCTTAGGCATATACACTAGTTCATACATCATGGTTACTTTAATCAACTCAAATTAAAAGTTTCCAACCCACATACTAGCATAATTTTATGAAAAGTACATAAAGACTCCAACTTGGGATTCATACAACCATATCGACCTAATTATAATTAACCCACCACATGGAAATCACAATTCATGAGTTTAAAATGGGATTCTTGAGCTTCATGGGTTAAAGAAACCCATAAATCAATCCTTTACATACCTGGGTGGATGATTTCTTAAAGATTAGTGGAGGAAATCTTGAATTCTTGACTAGGGATTAAACACCGAGGGTTTCTTGTTCTTGATGATTGATCTTTGAGAGAAATCCTAATTTGGTGTTGTGGATGAATACTGAAGTTATAAGCTCTGGTATAGTATAATTAGGGTTTAAAAAAGGTGGAAAGAGACCTAAATACTCTTTTAAAATGGATTAAAATTGCTGGTCAGAAGTGGTGATGGTTTGGGCGATGGTCCGTTGCTAGCTCAACGGTGTCGGTCCTGATCGTCGCACTTGGCCAGAAAACGGTTTCACTACCTTATTTGTGATGGCTTACGAGATGGTCTATCGCTAGCTTGACGGTTCATTGGCCTGACTATCGCTTCTAGGCAATTCTGAGAGTTTTCTTTAAAACATCTATTACTTATTACACCGATATCGGATTTGGACAAAATTGATATCATTAGAAAGCTAATTCAATTTCCCATATGATAAAAAGTTGAAATTGGGGAAATTCTATCTGATTTAAACATTCATCATTTAGGAAGTCATCACTTACACTTCTGGAGGCTAGATTTGACTTAAAGAAAGTTTGGGCTATTATAGAGAAGACAAAGTGTTAGAGTTAATTAATCTCAAGCAAGGTAGTATGAGTGTAAAAGAGTATTCTCTCAAGTTTACTTAGTTAGCTAGGTATTCTCCCCATGTAATAGCAGACAATAGGTCCAGAATAAGAAGTTCATATCAAGGGTGTCAAATAGTGTGGTTAAGGAGTGCAGAACAGCGATGTTGATTAAAGAGATAGACATATCTAAGATTATGGTCTATGCTAAACAGATTAAAAAGCATAAACTTAAGAAGAAGGAGAGCGAAAATAAGAGGGCATGAACAGGTAGATTTAATTTCAATCAACCTAAGTCAGATGGGGGTAACCGTTCCTGATTTTGCCCAAAGTTCTCAATCCCAGCTCCATCCTCAGGCAGTGTACCGATGGTCTAGGATAGCGTAAGAAATGGTCATTCTAATCCATTTTATAGAGAGTGTGGTAAAAACTATCAGGAAGAGTGTAGGGCTAGCAGTAATATTTGTTATGGATATTGGAAACCGGGCCATAGGCTTAGGAAGTATCGAGTAGCTGCTCAGAGAGGTAGGAATATACACAATTAGGGTCAGTTTGATCAGTCACCAATTTATTCCAGTCAACCGAATCAGCAGGGATCGCCTTCCAGTGCTACCCACGATCAGCGTCTAAACAGATTTTATGCATTTCCGTCATGAAAAGATTAGGAAATTCCTCTTGATGTGGTCACTGGTAAGTTACAAATCTCCCACTTATATGTTTATGCCTTATTATATCCATGTGCTTCTCCATCTTCTGTAATTTCTTATATAGCAGTCCATTCCAAGGTTAAACCCTAAAACAGTATTAGGGTAATTGATTTAGTGACCCATAGATGTAGAACAATGACTTTAAGCTAAGGGGAAGATGGTAGTAGAGTACATGGTCGAAGACCATGTATTCTTACAATTCCTAGTATAAGGAGTTCCAGTTTACTCTGTAGTTTGAATTAGGTTCCATAAGTTCAGAAATTCCAAACTCAAGTTATGCAGTTCATGACGCATATATTCATGTTTTCCATTATGCTCAGATCCTGTGACTCATGTTACACTCTTAATGGTCCATGAAGTTTAGTTTATGTCATGTGTTCCTTAGGCCTAGAAATTTGTCAAAGTCATTCAGTCGTCCTTCAGATAGATGGTGTATCATACATCATCACAGTCTTCCTTAAACCTATTCAGTCCCATAATCAGTACCATTACAAACTTGGTATCAGTTACCATCTTATATTATTCTCATATCAGTCATGTATTTCATGAATCAACTTTAGCCATGTAACCATGCATCAGATATAAATGTTCAGTAAGTAAGTTCAGTCTACCAGACCAGTCACATAATCATCCTTCAGTTGTTCATGTCTAGTTCATTATGTAAACTCAGTTTTTCCATACTCTCTCAGCATAACTAGCCACATTCGAGGATGAATTTTCCCAAGGGTAAGATATTGTAATACCCCATATTTTCCTAGCCTAGATTAAACCTCAGTACATGGGTTATCCTAATTAAAAATTTTTAAATACTCTGTAATTTTCAAATTAGATCTTGCCATTGCGTAGGAAATTCAATTAGCTTTCCAACGATATAAAAATTGCCTAAATCCGACAATCGGGTAAGAAGTTATGGCAATTTTAAGTTTCAGTCACTAAACATCATCATTCAGACCAGTAGCGCATAGCGGTGTGTGTCAAATAGAAATTGTAAATTTTTGGTGTTGCTCTATGATATTGGCACATCGCACCATAGACCCAGTTCACAATTATCAATTTTTAGTATACCAACGCGATTCCACTGCATTGCAGTACACTTCCTGTTCACAAACAAAATGGCAACGCGATACCACCTCATCGGACCACCATGCAATTTATTAGTTGTCATTTTCCAAAGACACAGTGTGATAGCGCCACGTCATACTAGGGGTCCAAATCGGGAAAATTTTGTGAAAAAATAAAGTTTCGTTCAAGGTTAAATTAGTCTTTTCCCATGTATTTAATCCACCCAGATGTGGTGTTTAATCCCTAAAAACATATTTAGATAATTATTAACTCACTTTTTCCCAATTTAAGACATTCGCTCTCAATAATAGAAAACCTAGCCCCCAAGTTTCAAAAGCAATCTCAAGAACCCCTCCAAGAGTCTTCAAGAACTTCAAAGAATTTAGATTTACAGGTATGTTAGATACTTATTCATGGATCCTTACCTTCCATAGAGCCCAAGATTCCCTTTTTAAAATACAAGATTTATGGTTTATGATTTCCTTGTTTGAATTAGATTGATTTATGCCTATGATGTTGTTTGAGTTTTAATCCATGATTTAGATTACAAGTTCCAAGAATAGATTCTAACACGTGTTGAATTACATGGTATTCATGATAAACCATACGGTGTTCAAGTTGATTGATATAGTTATGATCACTATGTGTGTTTACTATTATGTGACCAAATCATGCTCCCCAAGTGTTTGTATAAATTCCTAAGTGAATGAAATAGTGTTATTATACCATGATAGCATGTACTCTCCATTCGTGTACAAGTTAATGCATTACAAGTGTTTAATGAAATGTCTCTATGAATGAATTATGGATAAGTGAACGTTGTTATATTATGCTTTGCTTTACTGTTTATGCCATCGAGTCCTGAGGGTATTTAATACCCGATAATTTAGTTATCTACCTAGAGCCAGTGTCAGTTATAAATAGTATCTATCACGTCACGATTAGTCCTCCTTTCTATTAGTTATAGAACTCAGTAGAACTCAGTTAGTCAAAGAACTTAGGAAAACTCAGTAATCCTAATATCAGTCCAGTCCAGTTCAGTATACTCAGTTCAGTATCTTTCAGTTGGGAGTAGGAACTAGCACTGAGGGAGTATAGAGGTGACGACTTCTCCCATCAGGCAGGCAGAGTCATTAGTAGCAGTCTCACACTATAGAACAACGTAGCCAGCATAGGATGTGAGGAGTCACCTGGGAAATTAAGGCTTGGCTACCTCCTAGGGATCACACGTCAGATTAGGCTTGACTTCTTATTTAGGGTCACCCATCAGATAGGCTTGACCATAGTTGTGTCTTTACCTATGGCACAGTATTGGCACCCTTCCAACTGGGGTGACAGTTTGGACCCCACTCAGCTTACTCAGGGGCATGTTGGTTAAGTGAGAACTCCCACAGTATTAGTTTCAGTCTCAGTCTTTAGAATAGAACTCAGTTTAGTTCTACTGAATCAGGACTGTCAGATACAGTCACTCAGTTATCAGTAATTCAAATTATTAGATATCTTAGATTATCAATATATTCAGTTATCAATTATCATATTCAGTTCCAGTAAACTCAGTTACAGTATGCACAGTATGTTCAGTAGTTTTAGATCCTCCATATATGTTAATCCATCTCTTCCATATCATTCAGTTAGTTATTGTTCATGCATATAAACCCATCCATTCATCCTTACCTCATTTAGCATACCAATAAATTCCCACGTACTAATTACATACCCGTTTCTTATGCTATGATATTTTATATCATAGGTTCAGATGCTCGGGTTCCTGACCGCACTTAGCCAGATTCAGCCAGTAGTAGCAGATATATTAATGAGTCCTCATCTATCGAGGATATACTTTTATTTTAGTACTTTAGCTTAGCAGTATTTAAGTTAATGGAGTTAGTTAGGGGATTGTCCCATCAACTCCACTTTCAAACAGATTTTGTTAGAAACTTTTCAGACTAGATTTTTCAGATTTAGATGTTATATTTTAATAGTATTTTAGATGTTTTGAATATGATGGAATTTCAGCCCATTATTCTGCATTTATTTCAGTATTATTGTTCAGTGCTCATAGTAGATGTCATTCATGGATTAGCTTGTGGTCCTTCGGGGTTGTAGGCACCGTATGATGACTAGGAGTAGTCTCAGGTCATTACACGTTAGTACCCGTGGCATGGTACTAACACCCTTCCAACTGGATTACAGGTTGGACCTCAAACATGCTCATTGGGGCATGTCGGTTGGATGATAGCTCCCACAATTTTAGTCCAGTAATCAATCTAGTAATTTAGTTTCAGTTGCCTGACAATAGCATACAGATATCCGTGATTCAATTATCAGATTTTAGTATTTCAGTATTTACAAATTATATTTAGAACATGTTATATGCTTGGTCATGCATCTTAAGTACTTATAGATTTCACGTATCTCAATATTTATATATTTCATATAATCTCAGTTTCTATAGATTTCATGCATTCTATTCATTAATACATGTTATATTTATATATAAATATGTGCACATACATTGAGACAGTTATCATTCATGTTCATGAAACCATGCACGTCAGCCTACCTCATTTAGTATACAGTACATTCAAAGTACTGACTGCATACTCTTTACTTATGCTATGATGTATCATATTATAGATTCGGATTCCCAGTTCCCAGATTGCACCTAGACTTCTTAGTCTATCAACCATAGAAGTGGTGAGTCCTCATATTTCGAGGACAGTATATTTTACTTCATGTTTTCAGTTCAGTAGTTAGTTGGAGTTAGTTAGGTCCTGGCCCATTAACTCACATTTAGTTAGTTTAGAGGATTTCAGACACTACAGTCAGTTATTCAGTATTCAGACTTCAGTTGACATTGTTAGATTATTTAATCAATTTGGTTTGCAGATTCTATCAGTTTTCATTTCTTAAAATCGTATAACTTATTAATTGTTCTTCTGTGTATATTATATTTTATTTAGTGCTCATAGCAGGTACCATCTCATGGGTTAACTTATGGTCCTTGGAGACTGTAAGTACTGTTTGGCGCCCAGGGTGTACTCTCGAGGCGTTACATAGACGTATCATTTGAGGTAAAGAATATTTCTAATCTATTCTTATGTCCTGCAGGAAAATCATCTCATATCTTGTACCATTCTCATCTCATATCTTGTACCATTCTCAATCAGGACAAGGATTCCTAGGAAAATTCCTGCCTTAAAATATTATGATCATGTGCCATAGAACACATGCCAAGACCATGTCTTTGTCAAGTATTGTTATCTCATGATTTGTGCTTACACAATTTACCTTGTGATGCCATGAAGGTCTTCTTAAATGCCTATGTATGTTTTGTTGTGGAAATTAGAATTCATAATGTGATGTTACGTCCTTTCTTCCATACTTCTATAGCTTCAACAAAATCCTACCCATCATTTAAGGATGAATGAATCCAAGGGGGAGATAATGTAACACCCCACATTTTTTGAGAAAGTTTTCAAACCGTCCTTCCTGGACGTAAAGACCGAAACCTAATGAGTCCTTGTTAATAAATGTGTGATGATAAAATCTATAGTTTGGGAATATGTTTGAACATTAATTGAGTTCACAAATATCTCTTAACTCAAAGACGAGTTTAGAACACTTTTATCGATTAAGTTTTAGTGAATGATTTAGCTTGGCTCAATTTTAAATGGAAATTACTCCCTGTACAGAATTATTTACATAGACTACCATATACCAAAATAAAGATCTCTGAGTCCTCTTTCCAATGCAATTGGTTTCACCTTAATCTGATATCAGAGTAGAAAGTTATACTCATTTTACTTTGAAGTATCTGTCTGTCAACTAAGTGCTGACTATACGCTAATAAGCAATCACTTAGGTGACGACTAAATCTGATGATCCATGAACTAAGTGATGAGACATCAGCTCTAGTCATTAGCCAAGGACAATAAGGGGGAATTCCTGCCTGAAAGTGACGATTTAGGTGATGAGCTATCACCTAAGTGATGGGCCATCAACCTTGGTCATCAACTAAAGAAACTCAACGATTTTGTTGGTTTCCCTAGGGGTATTTTGGTATTTTCCTCACACCAAATCTCTCCTACATAATTTAAATCATTCAAAACATATTATAATCCATCTTCTATCAGCTTTTAACATCTCAAATCCTCTCCACTCTCAAAAATAAGAGAAAGTTATAGTTTTCTCTAAGTTTATGATTTCAAGAAAAAGGTCAAGATTAGGGTTCCAATCTACAAGTTAAACAACATAAGGTACGTGGGATTCTCCTAAACTACATAGGCATTTTGAAATCATTTTGAGTAAGTTTTAAAGTTTCAAAAATCAAATGTTTACGAAGGGTTTTGAAATTTCATTAACAAATATGCTTTGTGAACCCTTTGGATGATAATGTTTTGGTTTTGAGGCCTTCCCCAAAAATCTAAATTGTACTCGTATATAAGTATGTATGTGTTTTGAGTTTGAAAGATCTATAGAGAGCATGAATATTTATATTCTCTCTATTGTTATGACATCTCTTGATCTCACTTGTTATGAATTGATGAATTTCATATTTTGAAGCATAGCATAAATGTTTTGACTTATTGTTGAATGACTTGAGTTTGGTTATAAAACTGAAGAGAGGATGTTTTATTTTTAATATAAATGAAAAGTGATTATTTAAATAGTTTTATGTTTTTCTACAAAGAAATGGACCACCTCATGTTTAAGAATTGAAAGAGAGAATCTCTGCATAAGTTTTCATGGATTTTGATATACAAATCCTCTTATATTGTTTGAATGATTTGGTCGTCCAAACATTATGTTTTGAATTAAGATATTGTAATATGATATTTTATGACTAGGATATATGATTTACAAATATTGGTATGACAATACCAAAAGATATAATGCCATGATAATACAGAACAGAACAAAATGCAGATTTTACTTCAGATTTTCAAATTTTGAAATTTAGAATGATGCATGTTTAGAAAGAGTTAAAAATGGTCTTAAAGAGAGTTAGGTGGTTACCCGAAGAATGCATGATCCCAAAAAACTCATTGGCCAAAATCATGTTTTACCGATACAGGTTATTATATTACTCTAAAGGGAAATTGTATGCTGGCGATGGCCCTGTGGCGTAGTAGATAAGCAGATACTCCAACCCTAGCGGAAAACTTTTTTTGGGGTCTTGACTGCCGAGTCAAGGGTTTATTCCATCTAACCCGTAGGATTGTAGAATTGCAGGGTGTGCCACCTAGCTTAGAATCAAAGCAAAGAGTGAGTTTTGATTTCAAAAAATTATCTCAAAGTCTTTTAGGTTTGCCCATGTGTTTTCATATATTGTATGTAAAGTGTTTCATAAATTTCTCTCACTTATTTTATGTAAAAGTATATTATTTTGGATTTCTCTACGTACCAGTGCATCTGTATTGACCTCCTATATTCCAGGATCTGAGGCATAGTCTCAGGGCCCCTCTAAGCTATCGATTTGTTGTCTGAAGTTTACAGTTGGTGAGCCTCCCTTATTTTGGAAGGTCTTGGTTATTGGACATTAATATTTTCTTTTGCTTCATGGTTTGACTGGGGGCCTCTTCCTAAATTTTAGACGTATATTTATTCTTGTATTGTTACAAATTTTGTAAACTTGTGTCATGTGTTTTGAATGATAAGAAATTTCTTTCGAATCATTCGGTATACTTATAAGATTAAGGATATTTCCGTATGATAATTTTCTATATTTTTTTCTATTGTATGAATATTATGCATGATTACCAGATAGAGAAGGTCTCTCGGGCCTTCACAATTTGAGATGTCCATCTCGGTGTGAGCCTCAGTCCGGGTGGTGATACAGTAGCAGGACCTATTTTCATTCTTTCGATAGATGAATCATTTGTTACAACAGATAGGTCATCTATTGGAAGAAATTAAAATAGGTCTTCCAATATATAACCCACCTATTGCAATAGATAGGTAATATATTTGTTAATTCGCTTGAATTATTCTAACAAATTACCCATCTATTACAAAAGATGCCCCATCCATTGGAATAAATCAAAACAACTCTTTCAACAGATGCCCCACCTATTACAGCAGATGGGTCAACTATTAGAATAAATCAAAACAGTCTTTTACTGGTTTGATTTCTTTCGACAGATGTATCATCTATTGTATCACATGCCTATATTATTTTGATAATTTTCAACATATACGTCATTTGTTGTAACGGATGATACATCTATTAAAATATTTGAATTTAGTAATCCATTTCAATTAATAAGTTCAAGTCTAAGGATAAAATAAAATTCACGAGAAAATAATTGATCATCAATTAAAATAAAATTCATAAAAATAAAAAATCCAAGCCTTCACAAATTATATTAAATAATTCAAAAAATAAATAAAATCTAAAATTGTATGGGTACAAAGGATAAATATTTTATAATTTAAGTTTTAAAGCCAATATTTACAGAGCGATAGAGATCTACTCAATATTGACTAGTTATGCTTCAGCTGGTGGTAGATCTTCACTGTTGCTTGCGTACCCTTTCTAAGGCTTCACACATTTGTAATTCCACAAAAGTGTAGCATACCATTTACGGATCAATTTGACATCAACTCTATCATTTCATACTTGTACTCCATCGCTCAAATACTTGACGTAAGCAACAATAAAAACACCGCAATCCCTATATTTGTAAAAATCAGATGATACATATCTAATTAATGCAAGAGTTACAAAATTTATGAAAATAAATCCTTATAAGTACCTAAAGGCTACCACTGGATTGTTGAGCAATTCCTTCAGCATATTCTACATCAAATGGATTACTATAACACCCCGAGACTACCGTCTGGACATCACATGGTGCTTAGAACCACAAGTAATCCCAAGCTAACCCATGTATTGGCATGATACTTAAGTAACTGATTTAATATATTTTTATATATATATATAAATTCTAAATAACTGAGCAGAAGCACAATCGACATGAGATATCTTGTTTCAATACATAACTGATCAAAGTTTGCAACACTGCAATTCGAGAGAGAGAGGAACTTAAATTACAAATTATAACTCTGACTGTGTACATCTATGAAGCCTCTACAATACTGACTATAGGTAGTTGGGACATGACCTCCAACTATCCCAAATTAATACAATAGAAAACTAAAAATAAAATATAGGAACTACAACTAACTTGAGTTCTCGAAATAAGAGAACTCATCACCTGCTGGATGAATGTTGTGAACTGTCTGACCCTGGTGTGTGGGATACATCTGATACCTACATTATAAAGGAATATGGACATAAATTCCTATATGTGGTTAGTACTTATAGAATGTACAGAGTATATGGGGCTGAATGCAATAAGTAAAACTAAATCAATCCATAATCTTAAAACATGTATGCTAATTTCAAGTAGATTCACCAAGAGACAAAAGATTGAAAACTGAAATATCATAAAACCTGAGAAACAAACATAATCAGATAAGTAGGGTGAGTTACTACTCTTAGTTTCTAAAAAATATCTTTTCTATGGGAGATTTTCATAACCGAAATAAACCATGTGAACTATCGTGGAGTCCAATATTTGACCATATTAAGGAGGTTTGTTCTATCCTTGTCATTGGAGTAGAACTTGAACTAGAGTAATCACTAAACTGAGCCCATATTGGGCAAAGGGAACGCTCTTTAGAGAGGTTCTTAAACCTATGGTGGCATATAGTTTCTAAGAAATAGGATGCTCTGAACCCATATTTTCCTCTCGATGCTAAATATTACTCCCAAAACATGTATATTATATGCTCATACTGATGGCATTCACTATAAACTAAGCATATAGGCATGTAAATCTGAAAACCAATCATGCTTCTATTAATAACTCATGCTTATAAATACTATGTGAATTTTATATCATATTTGAGATCATAAGATCAAAACTGTAGTTTGAATCATACTATAGTAATACTCTAAATTTCTTGTGGAATGAGAATCATGCTAAATTTATATGGTGTTTTTGGTAAACTGGATGAATTATATTGAAGATCATGCAAACTTAGCAACTCATGAAAACTCATGTCGATGTACTAAAATTCGTCTCATAGTAATAATCATATAAGTGAAAACATGAGTGAAGGTAAATTCATGTCCAAGCTGAACATTAAATCACATGATAAAGCCATAATCTTAAAACAGGGAAATTTAGGTATGAATCCTAATTGAAATAACATGAAATCTTTATAATAATTGATTTTGGGCATAAAGATGAGATCTTATCCTTGTTCAAACCCCACTTAACTGAATTTCTTAACTTTCTGAAGGAAACCGTGAATTTGGATCCTTAGGAGTTGATTTTTTAAAGAACTCTTACTTTCGTTCTTGAGGATTTGGGAGAAGAGGGATCATGTATTTGGGGTATTTTGGGGTTATGGGATGAGAAAATCACGTTTATATTAGTTATAGGGCAGTTTAGGATATAAATGACTTGTTTACCCTCAAAAAACTAAAGAGAAACGTGGGTTTTAGCGTTTCTGAACATAGGTCCATTACGCAGAGATATCACAGAGCACAAGTTCTATGTCATGCTGAAAATTGCGGAGCAAAAGGTTTGAGCCATGTCGAAATTGCGCACCCTCACTGGTTCCTCACAAAAATGCTCCTAACTTCTTGTTCAGGTATCGGATTAAGGCGAAATTGGGTGTGTTGGAAAGAGGACACATTTATCTATAAGTTGGTGGTCTTGATCTCCAATTCTATATATTTCATAAGTTATACACATTCAAAGTTGATCCTTAATGTACCGAATACCAAAATTTGGTCGAATCAAAAGCTCTTAACTCAACTTAGCTCTAAGTGTTTCCTATGAATATTTTTCACCTCGATATCACTTAACACACTAGTTAAATGATCATGACACTTATATTCATACACAAATCATTGGATTATAGTTTATACACATAGGAATGATGGTTTGAATTTTAGGTCAAAAATGTATAGTGTTACATTATCTCCCCATTAGAATCATTCATCCTCGAATGATGGATAGGAACTTATTGAAGCTTTAGAAGTATAGAATAGAGTATGAAACTTCATATTAGGAATTCTACCTCAACAAAACACGTTTAGGAATCAAAAGAAAAGGGTTTCATGGTCACGGGTACTGACATTGATGATACATATGGAACATGAACACATACTTAAGAATCATATGTAATAATGTAGACATGACGTGTTTGCTAATGAAGGATATGGCTATGTTGGAACAATAAAGTTTCTATCATGAAACTGATTTCTGAGATGACTTAATTGACTATAAGGAGTTGATTCATGTTGAGAGTTTAGAACTCACTTGAAACGTTCATGATGCAATCATACATATAGAATTGCGAAGTGATAGCTGATGTAATAAAATTTCGAAGATTCACTGAGAATAGAATGTGATTTTCCTTAAACTCTCCTTATAACTTCTAATAGCAATCGAGGGAAAGAATTTTGGGCATGATCTGAATATGGAATTTGAGTAAGGAACTGTAACATTGATACAACTCTGTTACATTAGATATAGGCATATAGAACAGAAGCTAGAATAGGATTAATATGCCTTAGGTAATGAAACTGTTAAGTTTGAAGTTTATGCCCACTTCTAAAATACTCCCTCAACTATGTTTTTCCTCTTAAGTATCACCCTTCATTTGACACCACTTATAATCTTCACATGGGTATTGATAACTCCATCAACCAAAGTGCTGAACTAAATTCTCTCACCATGTTGAAGCCTACTAAAAGTCACAAGGTACCACACATAACACCATAATACTAGTTTAAATCACGGATTCAATATCCTATGTCTTTTCACAGCTCTTATCTCAAGAATAATGCTTCTTACCACTTTTTCAATGTCTCACTAGGATTCACTAACGCATAATGCATTTATCCACACATATACCACCATGAAATTAAAGCTTATCATTATAACCACATATGAACTTCCAGGCAATCAACCCACCTAGTAATTTTCTCATATTCTCTAATATCTCTATCAATAACAACTTTGATGCACTATTCCCATGAAGACATACCTAGAATTTTCAATTAACTATGACATATACAATAAGCTTTTCCTCAATCTTTCCTTATACTTATAGAATTAGATACAACAAGCATACAACAATCTTTCCCAAATAAGGAACATTTACTCTCTCCTATATAAACCATTAGACATCTATTTCCATCACCACTATCTTCACATAAGGAGAGGTCACTAAAAGGCTAGAACATGAGGACCTAAAGCATGAAAGAATATTATACATAACTTCAACACTTAAATAAGGCTTGAGGAATAGAGTATCAAAGGAAAGTATTCATAAAAGAGATCTAAACTGAGGACATACGTGCCATCATGCAAATTTCACTGGTTATTAAAGGTGTACCATGAGTTCTGGGAACTACACATACTCTAAAATATCGTTTCATACTTATCAAAACATACTTAATTGTAATACCTCAAAAATGTGTCCCAAGATGTCACACGGTGCTCAGGACTACGAGTAGCCCCAAGCTAACCCTGTATGCCTTCTACGAATTCTAAACTCATAATAAAGGTAACTTAGGCATATGAATCTACTAAAATATTGCATTTACTAGCTTAACTGAACTAAGTTTAAATAAATATAATGTCTGAAAGTTCTTAGCTTAAAAATCTAATCAACCAACACTAGAAATATAAAATATTTCTAACAGTCTGACAAGCCTCTACCCTTATTAACTAGAGAGTTGTTGGGATAGACCCCCTACTGACTTGAACTAAATTGTAAACAACTGAGAAAATATTGCATAAAGACAAACGTTTGAATAAATGGGTCCTTAAACCATGAGGACTTACCAACTGTTGGGATGTAGATAGAGATGCTCGCGGTCAATTATGCTACTGGAACTGAGCACCTAAACCTACATTATTAAACAATATAGCATATAAATGTTTATGTGGATTAGTCTTTTGGAATGTACTGAGCATATGTGGGTGAATGCATAAGTAAAACAATAAATTCAATATTTCAAAAACTTTCAAAAATGGCATGCTAAATGTGAGTGACTCACCTTGGCTTGAATAATAAAAGATGACAAATAATAAATCATGAATAATAAAGCATAAAAGAAATTCTTGTGAGCCACCACACTTAGTTCTAATAAACTGCACTCTTATTCCGTCCTTCAAATTATGTAGGCTAAGTGCAAAAGGCTGACTTTTATCAATCTTAAAACTTAAAGCTGAAATCTATAACTAAAGTATTAAGTAAGACAATGTCTGAGTAAATTTATGACCCTTCACACTTAGTTTTCTCAAAATTGTTCTGACATTTTGATTCAAGGATTAGGGGCTTTGGGAGGTTCTTCTAACTAACATATACCATGTGAGCTATCATGATGTCCAACGTCATGTTCCCCTAAGAGGAAAACCTCACGTTGGGGAGAGGTGTAAGACTTTTACCAAGTAGTATAACCTTATCTTAAGTGATCACTGACTTTGCCCACCATGGGAAATTAATCTCAATCCTATGGTGGCACATAGTTCTGGGGCATGAGACCTTAGAATCATACCCAACTCATTGCTAAATACTACTCCCATTCTTTTACTTAGAACTTTAGAAAATCCACCTTAAAATAGCACAACGGTTTGTAATGAAAACCAATTATGCTTCTCTTTGTTTAAATCTCAAACTGTATGAACAATGTGGATTCCTTATCTTAGCTTAGGATTAAAAGATCAACTTTATTTCTTAAATTATGGTAAACAATTTGTAAAAAAGTCTCAAAATCATAATCTTATTGAGATATCATTACTTAAACTTAGGTATTTTAAAATCCATGATTTAAACTCATGCAAATTCATAGCTAAATGTCATGCTCAATATACTTCTCGAAATACTTCAACAATATCAAGGAAATGAAATCAAAATCACAATATCATGCTTAAAACTCAATTGGAAATCAGTAAAATCATATTACACGTATAAAGATGTGAAAATAGACATGAATTTCAACATTTAAATCACTTGTGACATAATAATCTTCAAGTAATGATAATTTGGTATGAACCCTAAATTCAAACTCATGTAAATTCATCTTTAAGAACTAGTTTTGGCCACAAGGATGAAAGAAGTATCCTCGTTCATAACCCCACATACCTTAATTAGATGATTCCTTGGAGATTTCTTGAGGGTTTTCTTGGAATTAAGAGCTTGAATCCTTTATTTCTTGAGAATGAAGCTTGAATTATTCTTGGAAAAGAATGAGGGTTTCTTGAGAGAAAATCTTGAAGACGATGAGCAAATAATGACCTTTCGGATGCTATAAATCATCCCTTGGATATTTGGGTTTGAGGGAAAAGGGCCATAGTGCCCTTGACCCTTAAGAAGTTTAAAACAGTGGAGGAATGGTCCAGGTGTCACCCCCTTTATCTCGGGGGAGTAGATCCCGCGGTGCGTCCTCTATCCCAATGCTATAACCCGGGCGGCGTGGGCAAACCACCTTCACTCACTGCCTCTCACGAAAAAATCCATAACTTTTCACTCGGGTATCGAATTAAGGCAAAATTGGTATCATTGAAAAGTTGATTCAATTATCTATAATTTGGTGGGTCTTGAGCTGAAAATTTTCATGTATATCAAAAGTTATGCAGGTTAAACGTAGAACTTTGTAGAATCGAATACCAAACTTTGGATGAATCAAAGACTCTTAACTCAACTTTGATCTAAGTGAATTCTACGAATATCTTTCACCTCAAGAGTATTTCATAAACTAGGATAATGATCATGATATGTGTATTAATATAAAAATCATAAGATTAAATTTTATACACGTAGGAACAATAGTTATAATTCTAGGGTAAAAATACGAAGTGTCACAATATCTCCCCCTTAGTAACATTAATCCCCAAATGAGACTAGTTAAATAGAGGATACTCAGGAACTGAAATTATACATTGGAATGCACAACTCAAAACATGATTGCATGATTGAATCTAAAACATGATGAATGGCTGAATCAATTTGTGAATGCATGAATTGATATGAAGATTAGCACATGTCTGGAACTGAGACTGGAAAAGAAATGAGATAAGGAAGACTGTTATCTTAGGCTGAGTTTGAGTTAGTGGAGAAAATGTGAGGGTACTTAGTTCGCATTTCTTCTTCTGTTTCCCAAGTGGCACCCTCAACGGACTAATTCGGCCAAAGGACTTTGACTAAGGGAACTTCTTTGTTCCTTAGTCTACGAATCTGGTGATCAAAAATCTCAACTGGAAGTTCTTCGTATAAAAGGCTATTCTGAATATCTGTGCTTTCTAGAGGGACTACAATAGCTGAATCACCCACACATACACTTCTTCAATAAGGATACTTGGAACACTGGGTGAACTAATGACAAGTCTGCAGGCAACTCAAGCTCATATACTACCTTTCCAACACGACTAAATATTCTGAAGGGGACAACATATAGGGGATGAAGCTTTCCCTTTTTGCCAAATCTATTCACCCCTTTCATAAGTAAAACCTTCAAATAATCTAAGTCATTAACTTTAAATGCAAGATCACTTCTTCTCATATCTGCATAAGATTTCTGATGACTCTGAGTTGTTTTCCACCTTTCTCGAATCAACTGGACTTCCTCTATGGCTTTAAACACCACATCTGGAACTATCAAAGTGTCCTCACCCACTTTGAACCAACCGATAGGTGATCTATATCTCCATTTATAAAGAGCCTCAAACGGGGCCATCTGAATACTAGAATTGTAATGCCTTAAAATCTCATTCCAAAGCATCACACGGTGCTCAAGGCTACAAGTAGCCTCAAGCTAACCCTTTGACCCTGCTACTAAATCTTATACTTACTTCAGGGATTCAAAATCAGATAATAAGAATAAATCTCATAAAATCTCAACTAAAAAGATTAAAAATATAATGTCTGAAACACGAAATACAGAAAATATCTGAAAAATATCTGAAACTCTAGTCTAACAAAGCCTCTACTACTTAAGATCTAGAGAGCCATTGGGACATATCCCCAACTGACTCATACTCAACTTAAAAGAAATAACCACTGATATCAAATTTGAAGGTCTGAGAAATAGCTCCTTGAACCATGACGACTCACCAACTGCAGAGTATAGATCAAGGTACTCAGAGATCACTAACGATGCTGAGACTGAGCACCTAAACCTACATTATTAGACAATGTAGCACATAGATGTATATGTGGATCAGCACTTTGAGGATGCACTGAATATATAGGGGTGTATGGATTTACATAAACACTATCATTACTCTTTATAAAATCGAACATGCAAATATGAATGACTCACATGGCTTGAATAAGTCTGAAACATAAATCTCATAAATTAGGAATAATGAAATATGTAGTATAAATCTCATGAGTCATTATACTTGACTCAAAACTCTGTATTCTCCTCTCATTCTCAAAACTTGTAAGCTAAAAGAGTCTTTAAACTATGTTTTCTAAACTCGTGCTTTCATCTTGAGGAGAATGGAACTTCTTTGAAACTCAAGGATTTACAACTTTAGAAACTTCAAGACATAGAAAAAAAATCTAGACTCTTATGAACTTGGGAGTTTCTTCTAACTGACATAAACCATGTGAGCTATATGGAGTCCAACATCTCGCCCACGTTGGGGAGAGCTATTCTACCCTAGCCATCAGAATAGACCCTCAACTCTAGTGATCACTATCTCTGCCTCAGGCCAACAAATATCAATCCTACGAGGGCACGTAGTTCTGGGGAAGTAGGATGTGCAAAACCCACAGTTCCCGCTCAGTACTAAATACTACTCCCATACTCAAGCTCAGAATTTTTAGGAAATCTACCTTAAAGTAACTCAGGGGTCTATAGTGAAGACCAAATATATTTCTCTTAGCTTTAAATCATAAAGACTGAATAATGTGGATTCCTGTCTTAACTCAGACTTAAAAGTAATCTTTCTTTAAAATCAAAGTAATTGTTGATTGAATCATACTAAACAACATACTCTTCAAGAAACATAAAAACTCATACTTGGTTTAAAATTTATACTCATGCTCAAATAATCTCAATTTCATAATAAAGTTTAAATCATGACATCAATCTTGGAAACATCAAATCCATACGAGGATGTGCAACTCATAGCATAATTTCTCAACTCATGTCATAAATAGTGAAATAATCATGCAAATCAAGAGTTGAACAATTGGTAATCTCATAATCTCAAAATAAAGTAATTTGGGTATAAACCCACTTGTAAAAATATGAAATTCTTTACTAAAAAACAACAATTTGGGCACAAGAATGAAAGGAGTGTTCTTGTTCAAAACCTACATACCTTGAATTAGAAGCTTTGGATGACCTCTCACTTTTGGGACTCTATTCGTACTCTTGAATGAGGGTTCTTAAAGCCTTTGACTTGAGAACCTTGAATCTTAACTCAATTAAGAAAATCTATGGTGAACCCTTGAGATTCTTAGAAGAGGATTTGGATACTTAGGGTTTTTGGTTGAGGGAAATTTTGAGAAAATCTCATATGATGCTTGTAGTGGCCCTAAATTCTAATGTTTGTAGGGTTTAAGAGGCTTGGAAAATATCCAAAGTGCCCTTTTTAACTTCTGTATGAAACTGTAAAAATTGAACTGGAAACTGGATTTTATAGGCCATCGCGACATGCCACTATCGCGGTGGCTCACTGGAAATTGACAAATGGGAATCTGTGAGTCACCGTGACGCAGAGCCATCGCGTTGTCCCACTGGTTGGGACCTGGAACTTTAGCGTAATGCATCATAATCGCGATAGGCCACTGGAGATTGATTATTGGGAAATTAGGGTTCTCCGCGATGCGCTACTATCGCAGAGTTCTACTGGAGGTTGACAATTGTTAAATAGAACCTCTCCGCGATGCGCCAAACACTAAAATGACGGTATTTTACGACTAGAACTTAGATTAGCCATAAATTCTTGCCCGGTTATCAAATTTGGGTGGATCTTATATCTTTAGAAATCTAATTAAATTTCCCACACGATAAAAAGTCAAAATTAGGGAAAATCCATATGGTGTAAATGTTAATCACTTAGGATGTCATTTCTTAACCCTCTAGAGACGAAATTAGGTTTAAGGAAAAGTTTAGGGTATTACAAGAATGGTAATTGTTATTGTAGGCAAACTCAATCAATGGAAACTGATCATACCAACTACCCTTAAAGTCAAGAAAAGACGCCCTCAACATATCCTTTAGGGTCTGAATGGTCCTCTCTACTTGACCATCTATCTGAGGTTGAAAAGTTGAACTGAGATGAACTTGGGTACCAAGACTCTTTTTAAAATCTTTCCAAAAGTGAGAGGTAAACTGAATACCCTTATCACAAATGATGGATAGAGAAACTCCTTGAAATCTAACCAACTCTCTAATTTACAACTTAGCATAATCTTCGGCTGAGTAGGATGTGTGAACTGGCAAGAAATGGGTTGATTTGGTCAATCTGTCTACAATGACCCAAATTGAATTATGCTGCTGACACAAATGAGGTAACCCTGTCACAAAGTCCATATTCACCTCTTCCCACTTTTAAGTAGGAATACTAAACTCTTTCAAAGTACCACCAGGACTTTGATGCTCCACCTTAACCTGTTGACAAATGTCACACTTGGCCATAAATTCTGTGATATATTTCTTCATTATACTCCACCAATAGACTTCTCGCAGATCACGGTACATCTTAGTGGCCGCTGGGTGAGTAGGGTAATGCGTACTATGCTTTTCAACCATAATCCGATACCTCAAACCATCAACACACAGCACATATAGTTTACCCTGGTATCTCAATGCACCATCTCCTCTCTAGGAGAAGACCTCTACCTTCTGATCTCTAACTGACTCCTTCAGCTTAAGAAAACTAAAGTCCTTATATTGCTTCTCTTTCACTTTGGAAACTAAGGAAGATTCTAAACTATTTTAAACCCAAACGTTCCCCTCAGCTGAGTCAACCAACAGCACACCTAATCTAGCTTACCGATGAACTTCCAGAACTAAATTTTTCTTATTATTCTCTACATGAGCAAAACTACCCATAGACCATCTACTAAGGGTGTATGCCATAACATTGGCCATACTCAGATGATACAATAAACTCATGCCATAATCTTTTAACAATTCTAACGACCTCCTCTAACATAGGTTTAACTCTCTCTATGTAAATACATATTGTACGCTTTTATGGTCCTTGAACACATAAACATGCACCCCATATAAATAGTGTCTACAGATTTTAAAGGCAAAAACAATAATAGCTAACTCAAGATCATAGGTCGGATAGTTCTTTTCATGAGTCATAGGCTATGACCTTACATCTCTACATCAAAAAACAACCCAAACCAACTCTAGAAGCATCAAAATAAACAACAAATTCGTCTGTACCACCAGGTAATGCCAAAACTGGGGCTAAAGTGAGTTGAGCCTTCAACTGATGAAAGCTCATCTCACAGAAATCTGACCACTGATACTTAACTTTGTTTTGAGTCAATCTAGACATAGGGGATGCCATAGATAAAAATTCCTCAACAAACCTTTGGTAATATCCTAATAAACCTAAGAAATTCCTGATGTTTGATGAAGAGATAGATCTAGGTCAGTTTCTTACTACTTTGGTGTTTTGAGGATTAACCCTAATGCCATCTCCAGAAATAATATGACTGAGGAAAGCTACTGACCTTAGCCAAAATTCACACTTGCTTAATTTGGTGAACAACTGGTGATCTCTAAGAGTTTGCAACACGATTCTAAGATGGTATACATAGTCATCCTCACTACGAGAATAGACAAGAATATCATCAATAAAGACTATGATAAATATGTCTGAGTACTTTTTGAACACTCAGTTCATAAAGTCCATGTAGGCTGCTGGGGCATTTGTTAACCTGAAGGACATGACTAGAAACTCAAAGTGACCATAACGGGTTCTAAAAGCGATCTTTAGAATATCACATTCCCTTAATTTAAGTTGATGATAGTTAGATTTAAGGTCTATCTTCGAGAAATAACTTTCACCTTGGAGTTGGTCAAATAAGTCATCAATCCTATAAAGAGAATATTTTTTTTATTGTGACTTTATTCAACTGGCGGTAGCCGATACACATTCGAAGAGAGTCGTCTTTCTTATACACAAATAGGATGGGAGCGCCCCATGGAGAGACACTGGGCCTTATGAAACCTTTATCTAAGAGGTTTTAATCTTCTCTTTTAAATCTTTAAGCTCGACTGGAGCCATATGATATGGAGGAATGGAGATGGGATGAAATCAGGAAAAAGGTCAACACTGAATTCTATTTCTCTATAGGGAGCTACCTTTGGCAGATCTTCGGGAAAAACATTGGGAAACTCATTGACTACTCGGACTGACTAAACTATTGGAGTCTCAGATTTGATGTTTTTTACTTTAAATAGATGATAAATGGACCCTTTGGATATCAACTTTCTGGCTTTAAGATAGGATATGAAATGGCTCTTGCATGACACTAAATTACCTTCCCACTCAAAGACTATCCTTCCCACTCAAAGACTATCTCATTAAGGAACTAATATTTCACTACTCGAGTGCAATAATCTATGGATGCATAGCAGGACTGGAGCCAATTCATACCCAGAAAAATGTCAAAATCGACCATGTCTAACTCTATCAGGTTTGTTAATATGATCTTATGAAGGACAGTGATATGGCACTTTCTATAGACTCATTCGATAACAACTGACTCACCTACCGTTGTCGAAACTAAGAAGGGCTTAGAGAGTTTTTCAGGACCTATGCCAAAATTTACTACAACTAATGGGGTCATATAAGAAAGATTTGACCCTGGGTCTAACAAAACGTAAACATCAAGATGAGAGACACAAAGCATACCAGTGAAAACCTCTGGTAAACTCTCCTACTCCTGATGGGATGGCGAAGCATGGAACTAAATCTGGCACTGACCACCACCTTTACTGGATGATATGACCTAAGGAAGGGTTGGGAGACCTAAAGGGGCTGGTGCACTAGTAGCCTGAGTCTGAGGACAAATATATTGGCTTCCCTGTTTAGCATGCGGGCACTTTTTGATCCTGTGACCCAAACTACCACATCTATAACAACCTTTTTGTCCCAACAAACACTCACTAGGTTGATTCTTACCACTCTTAGCACATGCTGTAAAATTAGTCCTTCCAATCACTCTATTCTGAGACCTGGACATAGAAGTCCTACCCTACTACTCCTGCTTAGTTCTGGGTGTGGGAACACTGGCTGAAGATGGCACTAGCATATGAAAGTAACCCTGAAACTGTAAACTACTACCCCCTCCAGATCTTGCTTGGCTGTAGTCAAACTACTCGGTTTTAGCCTTCTGATTTCCCCTCTCTCCCTTTTAACTTCTTTACCTTAATTTGTTGAGCAAGAATCATCAACTTAGAAAGATCCATGTTCCCAATAAGCATTGCAGTCCTACACTCGTTAACTACCAACCCAGACACTCCAATAATAAACTTACTCATACTAGATCTACGGTCAGCTATCAAATCTGGAGCATACTTAGACAACTGATCAAACTTAAGGTAGTACTCCTTCACTGTTATCGAGCCCTACCTTAGGTTCATAAAATTCTCTATCTTAGATTCTCTTATCTCACATAGAAAGAACCTACCTAGAAACTCATCCTTAAATATCTACCAACTTATGGGAGCTGCATTATCACCTCTACCATTCTTCCACATAACCACACAATCATAAGAAACATCCTTCATCCTATAGGATGTCAATTCTACAAAAAGTTTGTACCAATTTTGTAACACCCCAAAAATATGACCCGAGATGCCATACTGTGCTCAGGACTATGAGTAGCCCCAAGCTAACCCTATAAGCTTTCTATAAATTTTGAAACTCATAATAAAGGTAGCTTAGGCATGTGAATCTACTAAAATACTGCATTTACTGTCTCAACTGAACTAAGTTTAAATGAATATAATGTTTAAAAGTGCTTGACTTAAAAATCTAATCAATCGACATTGGAAATATGAAATACTTCTAACAATCTGACTAGCCGCTACTCTTATTGAGAATCATTGGGACATACCCCCAACTAACTCGAGCTAAATTGAAAACAATTGAGTAAATACTGAATAAAGCTAAAAGTATAAATAAATAGGTCCTCAAACCATGAGGAATCACAAACTTTCAGGATGTAGATAGAGATGCCCGCGGTCAATTATGCTGTAGGAACTGAACACCTGAACTACATTGTTAAACAATGTAGCACATAAATGTATACATGGATCAGTCCTTTTGGAATTTACTGAGCATATGGGGTGAATGCATAAGTAATACTATAAATGGAATAATTCAAATAAACTTTCAAAGTTGACATGCTAAGTGTGAGTGACTCACCTTGGCTTGAATAATAAAAGCTGACAAATCATAAATAATAAAGCATAAAAGAAATTCTTGTGATCCACCATGCTTAGTTCTAATAAATATTATAATTATTTTGTCCTTCAAATCATACAAGCTAAGTAAAAAGGCTCACTTTATCAATCTTAAAACTTAAAGCTAAAATCTGATAACTGAAGTCGTAAGACAATGTTTGAGTAAATTTGTGTGCCTTTATACTTAGTTTTCTCAAAACATTTCTGACATTTTGATTTAAGACTAAGAGGTATTGGAAGTTTCTTCTAACTAACATACACCATGTGAGCTATCATGATGTCTAATGTCATGTTCCCCTAAGAGGAAAACCTCATGTTGGGGAGAGATGTCAGACTCCTGCCAAGGAGTATAATCTTATCTTAATTGATCACTGACTTATCCCACTATGGGCACTTGATCTCAATCCTACAGTGGCACATAGTTCTAGGGCATGAGACCTTAGAATCATACCCAACTCGGAACTAAATACTACTCCCTTTCTTTTGCTTATAACTTTAGAAATCCACCTTAAAATTGCACAAGGGTTTGTAATGAAAACCAATTATGCTTCTCTTTCTTTAAGTCTTAAACTGTATGAACAATGTGGATTCCTTCTCTTAGCTTAGGATCAAAAGATCAAATTTCTTTATTAAATCTTGGTAAACAATTTGTAAAAGAGGCTCAAAATCATAATCTTGTTGAGATATCATTACTTAAACATAGGGATTTTAAAACCCATGCTTTAAACTCATGCAAGTTCATAGCAAAACATAATACTCAAAATACTTCTTGAAATGCTTCAATAATATCAGGGTAATGAAATCAAAATCACAATATCATGCTTAAAACTCAATTAGAAATTTGTAAAATCATATCACACACATAAAGATGTGAAAATAGATATGCATTCAACATTTAAATCACTTGTGACATCATAATCTTCAAGTAATGATAATTGGGTATGAACCCTAAATTGAAACTCATGTGAACTCATCTTTAAAAACTAGTTTTGGGAACAAGGATGAAAGAAGTATCCTAGTTCATAACTGCACATACCTTAATTAGATGATTCCTTAGAGATTTTCTTAGGGTTTTCTTGGAATTAAGTGCTTGAATCCTTTACTTTCTTGAGAATGAAACTTGAATTGTTCTTGGAAAAGAATGAGGGTTTCTTAAGAGAAAATCTTGAAGAAGATGCGCAAAGAATGAACTTTTGGGTGCTATAAATTGTCCGTTGGACGTTTAGAGTTCAGGGGAAAGGACCATAGCGCCACTTGATCCTTAAAAAGTCTAAAATAGTGGGGGAATGGACCAGGCGTCGCCCCTTTAGCCCGAGGGAGTAGAACCCATGGTTCCTCCTCTATCCAGGTGTGATAACCTGGGTGGCACAGTCATATTGCCTTCACTCACTGCCTCTCACAGAAAAAACCATAACTCTTTGCTCGGGTATCAAATTAAGGCAAAATATGTATCGTTGAAAAGCTTATTCAATTATCTATGATTTGGTGGGTCTTGAGCTAAAAAATTCCACATATATCAAAAGTTATACACATTCAAAGTATACCCTCATATAATCGAATACCCAAATTTGGACGAATCAAAGGCTCTTAGCTCAACTTTGCTCTAAGTGAATTTTATGAAAATCTTTTCCCTCAAGAGCACTTCATAAACCAGGATAATGATCATGACACAAGTATTAATGTACAAATAATGATATTAAAGTTTGTACACGTAGGAACAATGGTTATAATTCTATCACTAAAATATGAGGTGTCACATTAACATAAAACTGAAACTTATAAACTCATGGGGGATGAAACGGATCATAGAGTGAAGTTGTTTCTTCTTGTAGTAGGAAATTAGAAGGAACATAAATATGCAAAAAGTGTATAATCATTGGTCACGGGCATGGCTCTATAACGCAAGACATATATAGGTGGCCATAATGACTAAAATCCAGGGAAACAAATACGCTAGAATAATAACGGATCACTATCGCATATCAACTCTTATTGACATATATCAAAATCTACTTCTCAAAATTTTATTTGGTTCATCACCCTATCATCTCCCCCTTAGATTAAAGCCATCATTCTAAGCTTTTGGTTAAATTCCATATCCTTAAGACTGGGCCATATTTCTTTACTCTAATGGTCTACGTACACCTAAATGCTCAACTCATATGAATAAACTATATTTAGGACATACTAACTTCATTCTCGGACAACCCTTTCATATATACTATCCTTAACCTTCTCTAGCTTCAATAATCATCATCATACAGTTACACTTTTCTTCACCAACATACCTTTCTATCTAAGCACATAATCAACCATTTCTTCATAACTTACTTATATCTCATCTCTAAACTCATATTTTCCCTAAACCATGAGAATTAAAGTTATACTAAAAAATTTGACATCCTTAACCCATAACTCCTATCTTAGCTATCAAGAACATATATACTTAATCACTATCCTTCTTCATACTTAGCAACTATGGGTACTATCTTAAAATACATGACACTTTAAAAATTTAGAAAATAGTGCAACCACATATCACGTTGGGTACAACTCTACATCTTACCTGCACCATCATACTTAATTTCAAAATAATTAAACTTAAACTCTTGCATACACTATTCAATCCTTCTAGATCATTTTCGTATAACTAGCATTTCTAGTTAAGTAATAATTATTTAAACCTTGATGATCATCCACTTTTCAAACTTAGTGTATAGTTCTAGATATGATTAAACACACAACCTCATATCTTGTTCTCGCTTGGAAGCTACAAAATAAAATATCGAGAGACACTGGTCCACTAAAACCTCATAATAACAATAATCGATCATAATCTTATGGTCTATCTTATTATAAGACATTATCACACACAACTACAATTTTCCCATCCATGCACCTAAAATACATTCATATCTCATAACTACAAGGGAAACCTAAACTAACAATATTCAACCACCAAATACTTTCATTAATAACCTGTACTTTTCTAACACAATGTAATACCATTAGGAACTCTTTTCCTACTTCAAGCATTCTCTAAGTCACCTTAAAAATAACTCCTTATCTACCTTCCATCATGAAATATACACCACATTTACTACCCCTTTAGTTAACACCTATAGAAGCATAACCTAAATCCTTACTTAATTGTTTTCATAGATCCCTCATTATACTCTTAACTAGTAGTTATCTCTAACTTTCTTTTCACTACACTTGTAAATCCATACTTCCAACTCTAAGGATGGTGTACTACTTATGGATCATAACAGTCTAAGTTACAATATCTCTTAATGAAAACTATATTCAATAATCTAGGTGCATGCTCTCTCCTTTCATGAGCGCTATCTGTAATAAAGGGATAAAGAGAAATTTGATTATATAGCATATTCTATATTAATTACACAACTCATATGGATGGGGACATAAGATTTTGAATTAAAGGACTTTAAACACACTAGAGGGATCCTCTCAAGCCTTCTATGCAATTTTTGAAGTTAGTGACACTAAATTTGAGAGCATCATCTTAGGAGGAATTGGAATTTACTACTCAAGTGATCTCAGAATAAGTCATAGATAGATAATTATAGAGTAAAACATAAATAAACAGAATTTTTTAAGAGAACAACCTTACTTATAATCTAGAGCATGAAGAAGGGAAATATTTCTTAAATGCCTTGTAGCCTCACGAAGAAAAACACAGACGTCTCGGTACCGTTCTGCAAGACTCTACTAGACATAAGTTCATAGACACCCTAAGGCACATAAACTCTATGCTCTAATACAAAGTTTGTAATGCCTCAAGAATACCTCCTGGATGTCACATGATGCTTAGAACTACAAGTGATCCCAAGCTAACCCATGTACTGGCATAATACTTGAGCAACTAATTTAATATATATATATATATATACAAGATTACAGAGTGGAAGCATAATTGACATGAGATATGCTGTTTTAATACATAACTGATCAAAGCTTACAACACTGTAGTATGAGAGACAGAGAAACTTAAATTATAAATTCTAACTTTGATTGTACATCTATGAAGCCTCTATAATATTTACTATAGGTAGACAGTACTTGACCCCCAACTATCCAAAATCAATATATAAGAATAATAAAAATAAAATACAGGAACTGTAATTGACTTGAGTTCTTGGAATAAGAGAACTCGTCACCTGCTGGATGAATATTATGAATTGTCTGACCCTGGTGAGTGGGATACATCTGATACCTATATTATGAAGGAATGTATCCACAAATGCATATATGTGGTCACTAATTCTGAATGTATGGATTATATGAGGGTGAATGCATAAATTAAAATTGAATCAACTAACAATCTTAAAACATATATGCTAAGTGCAAGTAGACTCACCAAGAGACTAAAATAAACTAAAACCTAAAATATCATAAAACATGAGTAACAAACATAATCTGATAAGTTAGGTGAGGTAATACACTTAGTTTTTGAAATTGTCTTTTTTATGGGAGATTCTCATAACCGACCTAAACCACGTAAGCAATCATGGAGTCTAACATTTGACCCATATTAAGGAGGTTTGTTATATCCTTTCCATTAGAGTATAACTTAAACTGGAGTGATTATTAAACAGGCCCTATATTGGGCAAGGGGAACACTCTCTGATGAGGTCCCTAAACCTACGATGGCATGTAGTTTATGAGAAATAGGAGGTGATGAACCCATACTTTCTTCTCAGTGCTAATACTACTCCTAAAACATCTATAATATATGTTCATACTAATGACATTAATTATAAACTACACATATAGGAATGTCAATATGTAAACTAATCATACTTCTGTTAATAACTCATGCTCATAAATACTATGTGAATTTCATATCATATTTGAGATCATAAGATCAAAACTGTAGTTTGAATCATATTGTAGTAATCTTAAATAGAAAGTCTTAATTTTTTGCGAACTGAGAATCATGATAAATTTAAATGCTCTTTTTTGGTAAATTGACTGAATCAAATTAAAGATCATGCATACTTAGCAACTCATGCAAATCATGTCAATGTACTAAAATTCATCTCATAGTAACAATCATATTAGTAAAAACATGAGTAAAGGTAAATTTGTGTACAAACTGAATATTAAATCACATGATAAAGCCGTAATCTTTATATAGGGTAATTTGGGTACGAACCCTAATTTAAATAACATGAATCAACTCTAAAATTAATGTTTTTAGGCACAAGAATGAGAGATTATCCGTATTCAAACCCTACATACCTGAGTTTCTTGACTTTTTGAAGAAAAATGTGAATTTGGATCCGTCAGAGTTGAATTTTGGAAGAAGAACCCTTGCTTGTGTTTTTGAGGATTT
The DNA here is from genome assembly GCF_002878395.1 of Capsicum annuum. Classification (NCBI taxonomy): domain Eukaryota; kingdom Viridiplantae; phylum Streptophyta; class Magnoliopsida; order Solanales; family Solanaceae; genus Capsicum; species Capsicum annuum. Next base: position 50,096,443 of record NC_061119.1, on the reverse strand, counting down.
AGGAGAAGAGGGATTGTGTATTTGGGGTATTTTGGGATAATGGGATGATAAAATCATGTTTATATCAATTAGGATAATTTAGGACATAAATAACTTGTTTACCCTAAAAAAACTAAACAGAAACATGGGTTTTAGCATTTCCTAACAAGGTCTGTGCCACGCTAAAAACCATGGAGCACAAGGTCCATTCCATGCTAAAATCGCGCATCCTCACTGGTTCATTGCAAAAATGATCATAACTTTTTACTCGGGTACCAGATTAAGGCAAAATTAGATGCATTGGAAAGAGGACACATTTATCTATAATTTGGTGGGCCTTGATCTTAAAAATTCCATATACTCTAGAAGTTATACTTATTCAAAGTTGGCCCTTGTAGGATCGAATATCAAAACTTAATTGAAACAAAAGCTCTTTACTCAACTTTGCTCTAAGTGTTTCCTGTGAACATTTTTCACCTCGATAGCACTATACAAACTAGTTAAATGATCATGAAACTTATATTCATATACAAATCATTGGATTATAGTTCATACATATAGGTTCGATGGTTTGAGTTTTAGCCCAAAAATGTGGGGTGTTATAATTACCTTGTAAAAACTGGCTATCACCCATTTTATCCATTTTATTTTAGTATGTTTCAATTGTCAACCAATCAGTATGAATATTTTGGTCCGAAAAGCCACTTAAATAATGGTAAATAGGCAACAGTATAGCTAGCTTTTGTATCTAGAATGATGGTCCAGAATGTCTTTTTTCCAACATAGAGTATTAAACTTGAATGCGGCTCTCTTTTAGAACAACCATAACTAACACCCGATAGAACTCACCAACATAATTGTCTCAAATGTACACTTCATTGATCAAATGACTAGGTAGTCCAGCTGGAATGCCAAAACCTTTGATAATGTTGCTTAAATATTCATTATTTTGAGCAACTTACAGATATTTTTGATATCACTTGCCATACATCTTATCGATATATACTTTGAACAAATAGTTAGCTATCATGTATCTGTATTGTTGTTGTGTTTTCAACTTGGCCTTTTATTGGAGATAGTAAAATATGACATCGATGTGCAGCACATATTATAAAATATTACAATTAAATAAAAATAAAATTATTTAATAGATATAATTAAACAAAAATAAATGCCAAATAGTAACATAAATGGCATTTAAACCGCATCATTCCATCAAATGTTAGGTTTTGACATTAAATAGAATCAATTCTTCATATTGGGATGCTCAACAATAAAGTCAACCATAACAAATCCAAGACATGATTATTTCAAATAATAGTGGTTGTCCTTTTATTTTCTACATGATTTATGTGATGCCCCGACACTACCCCATAGATGTCACATGGTGCTTAGAACCACAAGAGATCCTAAGATAACTTATGTACTAGCATACTTCTTGAGCAACTGATTTAAAATATAAATAAAATCTAAATTTCCTGAAAAAAAGCATAATCATGAAAAATCTAAATAAATATGATATTGTAAAAGTTTACAACATGATAAATCTGAAGAAGGAACTTGAATCACATATAATGCCTCTAACTGACTATCTATGAAGCCTCTATTAATAGTAACTATAGGTAGTTGGGACATGAACCCAACTATTCCTAATAAATACATAAGAATAATGAAAATAAAATACAAGATTTGTAACTGACTTGAGTTCTCAAAATAAGAAAAATCATCACCTGCTAGCTGAATGTTATGAACTGTTTGACCCTAGTGTGTGGGCTACATCTGATACCTACATTATGAACGAATATATCCACAAATGCATATATGTGGTTACTACTTTTGGAGTGTACAAAGTATATAGGGTGAATGGAATAAGTAAAACTGAATCAATGCATAATCTTAAAACATATATACTAAGTGCAATCGGACTCACTAAGAGACTAAAATAAACAAAAAACTAAAATATCATAAAACATGAGTAGCAAACATAATCTGATAAGCTGGGTGAGTTACTATACTTAATTTCTGAAAATTATCTTTTCTGTGGTAGATTCTCATAACTGACATAAACCATGTGAGCAATCATGGATTCCAATGTTTGACCTATATTGAGGAGGATTTTTTTATACATGCCATTAGAGAAGAACTTAAACTGGAGTGATCACTAAACTTAGCTATTGGTAATGGGGAACACTCTCTGGCAAGGCCCCTAAACCTACGGAGGCATGTAATTTCTAGGAAACAGGATACGCTAAACCTACACTTTCTTCTCGGTGATAACTAATACTCCCAAAACATGTATACTATAGGCACATACTAATGAAATTCACTTTAAACTAAGCATATAGGTTTGTAAATCTGATGTTAATAACTCTAGCATATAAATACTATGTTAATTTCATATCATGTCTAAGATCATAAGATCAAAAATATAATTTAAATCATACTGTAGTAATATGAAATGGCAAGTCTTAACTTCTTACAAACTAAGAATCATGATCAATTTATATGCTCTTTTTGGCAAACTGACTGAATCATATTAAAATTATGCATACTTATCAACACAAGAAATTCCATGGCAATGTACTAAAATTTATCTCATAATAAAAATTATATAAGTGAAAACATGAGTGAAGGTAAATTCTTGTACAAACTGAACTTAAAATCTCATGATAAGGCCATAATCTTAAAATATGGAAATTAGGTATGGCCCTAATTGAAATCACATAAATTCAACTTTAAAATCAATGTTTTAGGAAACAAGGATGAAAGTTTATCCTTGTTCAAACCCCACATACCTAATTGTAGAAGCTTTGGATGAATTTCTTGAAATTGGGCTTGAACTTTTAGAACCCTAGTTGCCCTGGAAATTAGAGAAAATCGCCCCTTTTAATTTCTCTAAGTGGAGTTATGGTTGAATTATGTATTTGGGGGGTTTTAGCTTTTTATTCAACCTTAAAATATCTTAAACAACATAGTTTTAAAGATAAAAGAATAGAAAAAGACCAAAAAATACCACTTAAGAATCGTCTGGAAAACTGGAAGTAGTCTCGATAAGTTTGTAAATGACTCGTGATGCTAGGACATGAGTCATCACTTGAGTCATGGTTAGGAACCTAGATTTTGTCCCCTATTACCATAATGATGAGTCCTCCTGATGACTCATTAGGTCTGACTACGAGTCATAGTCAAGATTTGTAGTCACTGACAACTTTGATAGTGCTTTAGTAATTTGACCATAACTTTTCATATTGATATCGAATAAAGGCGAAATTGGTATATTTGGAAATATAATTAAATTATCTATCTTTTGGTGGGTCTAGAGATCACAAATTCTTAGTATACCAAAAGTTATTCTCATTTGAAGCTTACTATAGTTATATTCTTCACAAGAATTTAATGGCTAAGGGTTGTTTTGACTTGCGCCTAAGCTAAGAGCTATTTGAGGACTTAATATATATCCAGGTCACATATAAAACTATCAAAATGTGATTTTTTATTTTTCATGAACTTGAAGCATGGTTCTAATAATGGCTTGTTTTTTTAGGGTGTTATAATATCTCCCCCTTAGGATCATTTGTCCACTAATGAAAACTTACTTGGCTAGAAAATTAGAATAAAGAGTTGTAATCCCTAACATAAAATTTTGAGAACTGAATATAGACATGATTACTATATTTCCAACTGACTGTAACTAGCTTTAAAATTTGAGAACTCACTAGTAATATCTGGCTGAATTCTAAAGTTGGATAACTAACATGATATTGATTTCTAAATCTAGATTTCTTTTATGGTTGGGAAAAATTTATACTTACAGTAAGGACTCAATTGAATTCATAATTAGCATGAATATGAATAAATTAGCTTATGGAATAGGAAAATAAAACATAAGCTAGGATAGAATTACTATGCCTTAGAAAATGAAAAAACTAACATTCAAGCGTAGCCACACTTCTCAAATACTTCCTCAACTATAATTTTCCATTTAAATATTGCACTTCATTTGACACCACTTATATTCTTCATAGGTTTATTGATATAAAATACCTTAGATTTTGGCCCTTAGAAAATTCCTAAGCTTTGAGCTCATTGCCCTCGTAACGACTCACCATATGAGTCATATGGTGTGGATATAGGTGAGGGGACCCTAGTCGTTAGGAGACCAGTACAGGGTGGTTGGGTTTCTTTTATGGTTATGGTTTGGAGGTACATGTTGCTAAGGGTAGTGACGATTCATTTGGCCGGTCCCTTAATCAAATCATTAACTTAGTGACTTGACTTGGATCTGAGTACGAGTGGCTTACTAAGTGCCATAAGGAAAAGGTATGAGTGTCAAGGTTGAGTCGTATGTTGTCCAGTGTCCAATCCCTTTTGTTTCTGTCTTAGGTACAACTAGACCATACCAATTGTATGGTCTGGTCGTAAGTGGGGATTAGAGAGTCATATGGTGGACAATGTATGGGTATCCAACTTACTATCTTGGTGATGACTCCATGGTACGAGTCCTATGTTATGGTCATGAGTTAACGGTTTGACTCGTAACCATCTGTGGTAATCTTACAATTTTAAGTTGGGAGAATTCTAAATATTTCCCTTGATATCACGACATAAAGCACATTTTGGGCATTCATTAACCTATTATTCTAAATCAAACCCTCTTAAAATCTCTCTAAAACACTTTATCAAGCAAAAGCCTAGGGGTTTTTCAAGATAATCAATTAAGGCTTTCAAGGGTAGTTTATCTTCGTCTTCCTTGGTTTCTAAGGCATGTCACTCCTCCCTCATTAGTATTTTACAAAGATCATATGTTTTGATGTATGGATTTCATGATATTGTTATGATCTGAAATAATGGTTGGGGTTTTTGGATATTCATGGTTGAATAATATTTCTAATGGTTTAACGATATCTCCTTCATGCTTTTAATATGATTTTGACATTATGGAATGCATGGTTATGGTAAATGGATTTAGGAGTACTATGGATTCCCCCAAATTAATTGGTTATGGTTTTGAAACATATATTCCCTCAACCTGTTTGTTAAAATGTCAATGAGAATGATTTTGTCACATAGTGTGGCTATTCTTAAAATCTTACATTGCATAAAAGGTAATGGAACTTAAATTGGTTTGGTTCGTTTTAAATGGTTTGGGTAGGCCTTGGTGGCCATGGTTTTGGTTTAATTGTAAACTTTGGAGTCAACTTGGTTTAATAGTTTTGGTATGGTATAAAAGGATAGACTTAGATGATACCAATGGTTAATGCCTAAACAAAAGAATCCTTGGTAAATGGTTGGAATATGTAATTGGTTTTAATATGGGCTTTAAGAGGGTTGTGTTAGCAAAGCTATGAAAGATGGAGGTCCTAGGGGAACCACTACTAGAAACTCACATTTGTCGATATAAGGTTTGGTCATGGTGATCGTGTGCATGATGTCACACTTATATTTTGGGAGATTGATTATTCATCTCAGGTTTTTCTCCAGTTCGTACGACTAACACGCATCAGGGCCCTTTCAATAGGGAGAGTTGAACCCATATAGCCCATGGGTGGACATTTAACATGACAGAGCTACACAGTCCAAGTAAAGGTTTTAAATGCATGCTAGACCAGGTTCCATATCCCGACATGATATATATATATGTGTGTGTATGTGTATATGTGTGATTGCATATGGATATTTGATTTGGTTTTGAATAATGGCATTATTTTATCTTTATTGTTTCATAAATGCTAGCATTCACTCCACTAACCATCTTCAGGAGATCTATCCCCACGTGATGTAAGAATCGGCCATACTACCATTCCTCCTACTCAGTGACTTGGATTCGAGGATAACTTTGAGTCAGACTGAAGCGGTGTACTTCCATAATCTGGAAGGCTCTATTTCATGTTATGGATTTCTTTTATTTTTGTTATTTCTTTGGTTTTGTTCTGTCTATGGTTTGGGAAATGTCCCCACTGGATGATATTTGATTATGGTTAGAGGCATTGTCAGACAACTATAGGCTAGTGCGGTGTCGATATTGGTGTCAGCCTTGGTATTGGTATTGGCATTGGGGTTGGCACTGATTGGATATTTTATTGAGGTTGTTGAATTATAAATATAGTCTTTACTTAATGTCTTTGAATTATTATTGCCTTATCTTATTATATGTTCAGAATTCATCTGATATAGGGTACAGGGTAGTTATGGTTGGGTAATGAAGGTGATCTCTAGTGCTGGTTGGACTTGAGATGATCAATACGACTAGGCCTTGGCTTAGTTTTTGTTAGATTAGAATCAGAGCCCTGGGTTTATAGTCAAATAGGTGTCTGACAAAGCCGTATTGAGTAGAGTCTCTTTTAAGGGTATGTTACACGCCACATTCACAAGGGAGAGGCTACGAGGAATTTAAAATATTTCTCTTTCTTGTGTTTTGTTTTCAAGTCGTAGAGTCTAAGGTCCTGAAATTTTTTGTAATTCCTATTTGTTTGCTTTTTAAATCATGCCTCCTCGACGATCTGAAGCTCATGAAAACTCTTTTATCCCACCAAAGGACAATATTAATGGGATCCGTTCTACTTATAGGGTCTAAATCGGGTCTAGGGGTCCAGTTCCTAATTTTCCTCCTGGAGTTCCACCTGTTCCCTTTAGCCCTTCCCGATCTTATCATGTTGATGTAATGAATGCTGAGTTTTGTCAGTCTATTCATATGTTGGCACAATTGGTAGCTTCTCAGGCCGAGCATAGTGCTTCTATTACTCCGTCTTCTGAGGCCATAAAGGTTAGCCAATTCATGAGGTTAAACCCTTCAGGTGTTAAGCTGGAGGAGGATCTTCAAGCTTTTGTAGATGAAATGGAAAAGATCTTCATGTTATGCATGCTACTAATGTGTAGGGTATGGAATTTGCTTCCTACCAACTAAAAAATGTAGCATACCAATGGTATGAGGAATTGGTGCAATCAAGGGGTGACGATGCTGAGTCAGCCTAGTGGGATAATTTTTGTAATGCATTTTTGGACCATTTTTTTCTCAGGAGTTCAGGGATGCAAAGGAAGAAGTGTTTTTTAATCTAAAGTAGGATAAGATGTCATTCGAGGTGTATGTCCTGAAGTTTCACCAGTTATTTCAGTATGCTCCAAAGTTGGTTTCTAGCATAAGGGATAGAATGGGGAAGTTCGCTTTTGAGTTATGCCTAAATTTGATTTTAGAGAGTAAGGTTTCCTTATTGAACAAAGACATGGATAACTCTATGTTGGTTGTGTACATGTAGCAGTGTAAGAAAGAGAAGAAAAAATAGGTAGAGCAAGAAGCTAAGATTCTCTGAGCAGGGTGGTGGCCAATAGTAGGGTGGTAGTTATGGTAGGAAGTGGACCAAGAAGAAGTGGGGAAACTCTGGGTCTTACTCAACAGCTAGTGATCCCTACCCAAAGCCGTCAAGCCACAGGCGTTATCATAGTGGTGATAATCAAAGAGCAGGGGGTGCCCAATCTCAGGCTAGTGGAGCCCAGTTAGCTCCATGATTAGAAACTGTCCTATTGGTAAGGTTGCTTCTAGGGAAAACAAGGTTCCTATTGTAATTTCTTCCACTCCGTCACCAAAGGGTGCACCATCTGGCTCCAACACTGGTTGAAACTGTATCTATGCTCTCACTACCCACCAGGAGTCTGAGGCAATGCCTGATGTCTTGATTGGTATTTTGAGACTCTTTTCCCATAATGTGTACTATTTACTTGATCCGGGGTCCACTCTTTCTTATGTGACACCATTTGTAGCTGTGTACTTTGGTTTTGTTCCTAAGTGTATTTTGGAACCTTTTACTATTTCTACCCCAGTGGGTGACACTGTGGTTGCTAGAGGAATTTATAGGGGTTGTGTGGTACTTATGGGTGGTCGAGAAACCTTGGTGGATCTTTTTGAATTAGACATGGTTGATTTTGATGTCATATTGGGGATAGATTGGTTACACCCGTTCTATGCTTCTTTAGACTATCAAACCCGTAAAGCTATTTTTAAATTCCCTGATGATCCAGTTTTTGAATATGGGGGTGGTTCCCTAGCTCCTAAGGGGAAGTTCATATACTATCTTAGAGCTCAAATATTGATCTCTAAGGGGTGTCTCTATCATCTGGTTTGGGTTAATGATTTTAACTCGAAGGATCCTTCCTTACATTCTGGCCAGGTGGTGAATGAATTTCCTGAGGTCTTCCCTGATTACCTTTTTTATGTTCCTCCCAATAGGGAGACTGATTTTTTGATAGATCTTGTTCCGAACACTCATCCTATGTCTATTCTCCCGAATAGAATGGTTCTAGCTGAGTTGAAGGAGCTTAAGGAACAACTAAAGGATCTTTTGGACAAGGTTTCATCCATCCTAGTGTGTCTCCATGGGGTGTATCGGTGTTATTCATGCATAAGAAAGATGGTTCCGTTCGGATATGTATTGATTATTGGCATCTAAATAAGGTGACAGTAAAGAACAAGTACCCTCTTCCAAGGATAGATAATTTGTTTGATCAACTTCAGGGTGCTAAGTTTTTCTCAGAGATTGATCTTTGGTCTGGGTATCATCAGTTAAAGATTTGTAACGCCCTAAGAGTACACCCTGGATGCCACACGATACCTATAGCCCTGAAGGACCATAATCTAACCCATGTTAGTACTTGCTATGAGCTCTGAATAAAATAACAAAGAACCTATGCGGAATTTAACTGGAACTCTATAAGGTTTTAACAACTGAAAACGATACTGAATCATGGTTCCAAGATGTCTGAAAACATAATGGCAATACTGATAAAAATGACCAATAATATCAACTGAAACTGACTAACTATCTGTACTAGTCTGAAAGCTTCTAAACTGACTGAATGTGGAGTTTATGGGACGATATCCCAACAAACTCCGACTGATCACTGGACTGAAAGACTAAAAAAAGGGCATCCCAGTGCACTAAAGCTACCACTATGCGCAGTGTCCGGGGAAGGGCCCTACCATAAGGATGTATCATATGCAGCCTTACCTTGCATTTCTGCCAGAGCCTATTTCCAAGGCTTAAACCCGTGACCTCCTGGTCACATGGCAGCAACTGGACTGAAAGACTAAAATAACAAAATCGATTGTCGAAGTATGAAGACTTACCGCTGCTACTGCTGCTGATGCACTGTAATGTCTAAGTGAGGTTGGGAACCTAAGCATTAGACCCTATGATATGAGACAAGTAGAGTACATAGCTACAAACTCTGCAATATCCTTCCTCATACCACTTCACCAATAGATTTCCCACAGATCACGGTACATCTTAGTGGTCCCTGGGTGAATAGAGTAATGCACACCATGTGCTTCTTACAAGAATACACTGTCTTAACTCATCTACACATGGCACACACATTCTACCCTGGCAATGCAACACACCATCTCTTGCTTGGGATAAAACCTCTACTTTTTTATCTCTGACTGACTCCTTCAACTTAACTAAATTGGGATCCCTATCCTATTTTTCTTTTACTTTAGGAACCAAAGAAGCTTCTAAACTGTTCTGCACCCAAACATTACCCTCAGCTGAACCAACCAAACGGATACCTAATCTAGCCAGCTTATGAACTTCCCTAACTATATTTTTCTTATCCTCCTCAACATGAGCAACACTACCCATAGACAATCTATTTAGGGCATCTATCACTGCATTGGCCTTGCTTGGGTCGTACAAAACACTTATATCATAGTCTTTCAACAAATCTAACCATCTTGTCTAATGGAGATTCGAATCATTCTATGAAAACACATACTGCAAGATTTTGTGATCTGTGAACACATCAACATGCGCTCTATACAAATAGTTCCTCCAAATCTTTAAGGCAAACACAACGATTGCTAGTTCAAGAATATGAGTAGGATAATTATTTTCATGGGGCTTAATCTATCTAGGGCATAGGCTATTACCTTACCCCTCTGCATCAAAACACAGCCCAAACTAACTCTGGAAGCATCACAGTAAGCAATAAACCCATCTGAACCATAGGCAACATCAAGACTGGGGCTGAGGTCAGTCGAGTCTTAAACTCCTAAAAACTCTTCTTATAGGAATCTGACCACTAAAACTTAACTTTCTTATGAGTCAATCTAGACATGGAGGACGTTATAGACAAAAACCCTTCAACAAACCATCAGTAATAGCCAGCCAAACCCAAAAAACTCTTGATATCCGATAGAGAAATGGGTCTGGGCCAGTTTATCACTGCTTCAGTCTTTTAAGGGTCAACTCTAATGCCATCAATGCAAATGCTATGATAAAGAAAAATTACTAATACTAGCCAAAATTTTCACTTATTTAATTTGGCAAACAACTGATGGGCTCGAAGAGTCTACAATACTATTTTGAGGTACTCTACATGATCATTTTCATTACGGGAATAGACAAGGATATCATCTATAAAAACTATGATGAATAGGTCTAAGTACTGTTCTAACACTCTTTTCATCAAGTCCATGAAGGCTTTGGGGGGATTTGTTAGACCAAAGTACATGACTAGAACTTCAAAGTGAACATATCCAGTTCTAAAAGTTCTTTTTAGAATGTCACCTTCTTTTACTCTGAGCTGATGATAGACGAATCTGGGGTCTATCATAGAGAAATAGCTGGCACCTTGAAGTTGGTCGAAAAGTTCATCAGGATAACTTTTCTGATCAAGATGGGAATAGAGTACCTACAATCTATTTTGTCATTAACTGCTAGTGGCACTAGAAGTGGCGCCCTGCTGAGATGGGTGACCTACTGGTGCTGCTGAAGAGTTAGTCTGACCCTGCTGGCAACTATTCCTACCTTTCCACATATATGTCTGATATTCCCTATACTTATGGTCTAGATTTCCATATCCAAATCAAACATCACAACCAGCCCTGCATACACCTTGATGATTCCTACCACACTTCTGGCAAAGGGGATTAGTCTGACCACTATTTACACTACCCTGAGTCTCAGAGACTGGCGCCTTATCCTGATTACCATTTTTAAACATTGTCACTCAATCACTAGCTGAAGAAATAGCTGGATCTAAAGATTTGTAATAAAATTGAGAACGGTTACCACCCTCTGACCTCAGTTGAGAAAAATTAAAGCTAATTATCCATGCCTTCTTGTTCTCCCTTTCCTTCTCTTTAACCTTCTCTCCATAATCTTCTAATCTTGGACCATAAGCATAGACAAGTCCATCTCTTTAATCAACATTATGATCCTACACTCCTTGACCACGCTATCAGCTACACCAGAAACAAACTTACTCATTTCAGACCTATTATTAGCCACCATTGAAGGAGCATACCTAGCCAACTGGGTAATCTTAAGGGAATACTTCCTCACACTCATGCTACCCTATTTCAAGTTAATAAATTCCTGCACCTTAGCTTTCCTTAACTCCAAGGTAAAGAACCTATATAAAAAGGCCATAGCAAACCCTTCACATTCAATAGGCCCTACATCTGCACCTCTATCCTTCATCCACTTCTTATACCAGGTGTGAGCAATATCCTATAACTATTAAGTACCCAACTCTATACTCTCACTAGACGTCACACCCATAATGTTCTCTACCTTTTGAATTATGTCAAGGAATTTCTGCAGATCCTCATCAGACTTGGATCTCAAAAATAGAGGAGGGTTCATTCGAGTGAAGTCCTGAATCCTAGGTGCGATAGTATTACTGCTGGAACGGCTGGGAAAGTAGCCTACTTATTATTCTAGGGTACTACTGAGTGAGCTAATGTAGTGAATACAACTCTAAATTTGGCATGAGAGATATACTCGTTCAGGGGATCTTCCAAAATAGGTGGAGGTACAGGTTGGTTCACATTTCTTCTCCCGTTAGTCTTCCTGGGAGGCATGTTCTATGGATGGAATGAAGATTGAATTAGAAAGAGATTTTAAATTGAGCTCATGCTCATCTGCATGACATGAGTACTAAGAGAAGGGAAACTTTTCCTAAAATGTCTTGTAGCCTCTTGATAATAAGTTTGGTGCGCTTCGCACCCATGCACAAGACTCTACTCAATGCGGCTTTCAGACTTCCTAGGACACTTTAAAACCTATATTTGATACCAAGTTTGTAATGCCCTGAGACTACACCCTAGACGCCACACGGTACCTAAAGCCCCGAAGGACCACAAGCTAACCCATGTTGGTACCTGCTATAAGCTCTGAATAAACTAACAAAGAACCTGTGTGGAATTTAATTGGAACACCATAAGGTTTTAACAATTGACAACGATACTAAATAATGGTTTCAAAATGTCTGGAAACATACTGGCAATACTGATAAAAATGACCAATAATATCAACTAAAACTGATTAACTGTCTGTACTAGTCTGAATGACTCTAAACTAATGGAATGTAGAGTTGATGGGACTAGCCCCCAAATAACTTCGACTAACTACTGGACTGAAATACTAAAATATTAAAATCAATCCTCAAATTATGAGGACTCACCACTGCTACTGTTGCTGATATGCTAGAATGTCTAACTGCAGCCAAAAACCTGAGCCCGAACCTATGATATAAGACATTATACGCAAGAAACAAAAATACAATCAATAATTTAAATGTACTAGTATGCTAAATTAGTTTATCCTAATATGCATGACATATTGTAAGACCCCATAAAGTTACCTTCTAGTTTGAACCTTGGAATGTGTGTTGAACGAAGTGTAATTCTGGCCCTAAGAGATTGAGAAAGGACTCCCTAATTTATTGGTTTTTTAATCTTGTGGATATTTCCTAAAAATGACTTCCTATGGTGGGGGAAATTGAGTAAGCTTTCCAACAATACCAATCTGGCGGACCATCAAACTTTTGACGGACCGTCATTCTGATCGTCACATCAAGGCTGTGTGTTCCATTTTTGGCCCTCGAGTGACGGACGATCTGGAAGACCGTCAAACTTCCAATGGACCATCATTTTGATCATCGCAAACCTTGATTAACAATTTTTAACTTATTTTTAAAAGGGTATTTCGGTTTTTTCTACTTCTTTAAACCTTTATACATATTCTAGATAAACCATCTAGCCTCATTTGCTTATCTCTAACACTTAAGGGCTAGGTTTTTCTCCTCCAAATCATATCAAAGTAAGAATTCTTCCACAAGAAATCTAAAAACTCACCAAAGATTGTGCTAGTGAGTTAAGAATTGAATCTCCCAAGGCTAAAGACTTCAAGAACCCTCTCCCAAGAGTAAGGAGAGGAATTTTAGAAAAAAATTGTTCATCCAATCTCCTAATCTAAGGTATGTGGGGTTTTGAACAAGGGTAACCCTTTTACCCTTGTGCCCAAACGGCTTATTTACATCATGATTTTCCTAAAATCTATGAGGTTTTACATGAAATTGAATTGGGTGTTTTCACCCATTATTATTGAATGCATTATCTTTATATTCCCCATGAATTAAGAGTCAAATGACATGATTTTTGCAAGTTTTCTTGAGAAATTATAGCTGGGTATAAACCCCATGATTTTACTCCATGAGAAGTTAATGTTTGCAATGTTTGAGATATTGAAGCATATGATTAAATTGAGACTTGAGATAAATTGATGAAATTCTTAGATTTCCATATGATTTATGAATCTATATGCTATATATTATGTTTTTGATGAGCTTTAACTTGATATTGAACTATGGGTTAGAAAGCCCTATTTGAGACTTGTGAATTTATGAACTCTTACGCTATAAGCCCCCATGATTTGAGTATTTTGATATGATTGAGAAATGAATTGACCTAATGGTCCTTGAGCTTTGAAATCAACTTCACTATATGAGATTATCAATTTGATCATTGGGTTCATGGTGAACCATGAGATTATTCTAAAAGTAGATTTTTATGAGATGAGCACAGATAATCTAAAGAGAGTAGTATTTATCACCGAGTGAGTAAGTCACTACAGTTTCTTACCCCAAAACTATGTACTACCATAGGTTGGGCCTGAGGCTAAGTTTATGATGATTATGATTGGGCCCAAAGCCGAGTTTTATTTAGTGATCATTAGACCTAGGTTATACTCCCTGACAAGAGTATGATGCTCCTACCCAATGTGGGGTATCTTCCTTAGGAGGAAAAAACATTGGACTCCATATAGCTCGCATGGTTTATATCAGTTACGAGAACTTCCCTTGCCCTTTGAAACTTAAAATCAGGTACTCCCTTGCAAACTAAGGTATTTTCCCTCCTATGAACTATTTTCACTAAACTAAAGTATTTTTCCTTAAGATAAATGATTTCTCCTAAATCCTAAAATGAGATATTTTCCTAACTTGCATGATATTCCTCTATGTATGTTCTAAAATATCATGAGGTTGTATTTCTAGTATTTGAGTTTGAATAGATATAAAATCTTTAACATTAAACATTGTTTTACCCACCATCCTATATGTATGATTTGATGGTACTGTCTAAAGCCTTTTTTCCGTTGAGTATTTAGAATAACAGAGGATTTTCAGTTTTGACGTTGAAGAACGATGACTCACAAGATTTTTGTAATATGCCTCAGCTTATATGATTTATGAACTTTATATTTCATACTTATTCAAGCTATGTGTGTCATCTCATATTGCATACATAATTTGAATGAAGAAAATTGATACTGTTTTATATACATGCATTCACCCCCGCATACTCAGTACATTCCTAAGTACTGATCCATATATATATCTATGTGCTATATTGTCTCATAATGTAGGTTTAGGTGCTCGGTCCTAGCCTCGCCCGTGATCTCTGAGTACCTCGCGTACATTTCCTACAGTAGTGAGTCCTCTTAGTTCGATGACCGATCTTCAGATATTCCAGGGAATGAAAAACTATATTGTTACCTGTAGTTCATCTTGAGTTATTTGGGGGACCTCTCTAGATTATGGATTTGTAGAAGCTTTGTCAGACTATTTGGTAGATTGTGGTTTTATTGGGATTTCTTTATCATGACCATTTGGACCGAGTACCCCTTCTTTCCTTTATTCCCTTCTATGAACATGGATGTGCTAGTTTTTGAATTCAAATTTTCTCATTAAATTAAGGGTTATCAGCAGGAACAAGCTCTATGGGTTAGCGTAGGGCTACTTATAGCCCTAGGAACCATGTGACATCTCAGGAGGAAATTTTGGGTCGTTACAAAGTGGTACAAGAGTGTCAAGTTTCTAAGGAGTCCTAGGGATTCTAACAAGCTGCTTTGAGTAGAGTCTTGATCATCCGTGTGTAGTGCGCTACATCTATGGGCAGGAGGCTACGAGATATTTTAGGAAATGTTGTGTCATTTTTTAGATTCTATCGTGCCTTCAGTTGTCTCCTCCTTATCTAATGATCGGTGCTTCTCTATTTTCTGAAAATTCCTCTTCAAAGGGAGAATGTTTATGGGAACAATGAGGAGCAGCCCCCACCCATTGATCCTTTGAATGAGATGGTGTCCCGCTAAATTTAGGGCGGCCTTTCATACGTTGGTCCAAGTGGTCACTGCTAATGTTGTAGCAAATAATTGGGCCCCAGCTGCTAATCAGTAGGGAGATGAGGTAGCTGCGGCTAGAAGTTGTGACTTTCTATGGAAGAACCTGCCTGAGTTCTATGGGTCAGGAACTGATGAGGACACACAGTTGTACTTGCAAGATGTAAGGAAGATCACGGATGTGATACATGTCTTGAAAGAAGAAAGTGTTGATTTGGCATCTTATAGACTGAAGGATATTGCTTTTGATTGGGTTGTGTCATAGAGGAAGGGTAGAGATAAAGATGCCGCTCCTGTGACTTGGAAAGTATTCCAAGATTCATTCTTAGACTGATTCTTTCCGCTTAAGATGATGGAGGCCAAGATTGAGGAGTTTATGAACTTGAGGCAGGGCTCCATCACTGTTAAGGAGTACTACTTAAAGTTCAGTCAGTTCATAAAGTACGCTCCTGATTTGATCTCCAACACCCGATCTTGTATGAGTAAGTTTGTGACCTGTGTTTATGGGTTGCTGCTAAAGAAGTGTAGGATAGCGATGTTGAATAGGGATATAGATCTAGCTAGGTTAATGATTCATGCCCAATAGATAGAGGCGGATAATCTTAGGGAGAAAGAAAGAATGAGGGATAGCAAGAGGGTGAGATCTGATCAGCATGAGTTTAGCCAGCCTAGGTTTCATGGAAGGAACCACCCTCAGTTTTAGAGACGTCCGTCTGCTCCAGTGCCTTCATCAGCTAGTGCTCCTGCGCCTAGAGGCAGGTCAGAGCAAGGGGGTAGGCCTTTCATGTTTGGATCGCAAAATAGTGTTGGTTACCAGCTCCATTATCTTTCTTGTGCTAAATGTGGTAGGAATTATCCCGGGGAGTGTTTTGGTAATACGAGGGGTTGTTTTGGTTGTAGTAAGCAGGGCCACAGACTTAGAGATTTCCCCCATGCTAGATAGGGGAACAGAGATGCTCTACCTCCGCCCTATTTAGGGCACTTCTTCTAGCACTGCTAGCGTTCAGTGCCAGAATAGATTTGATGCTTTTCCATCCTTTCGGGAGTAAGAGGACTCCCCTGATGTTGTTACTGGTATTCTTTGAGTCTTTTGTCTTGATGTTTATGTGTTGTTTGACCCTAGGTTAAATCTCTCTTATGTGACCCCACTTGTGGCTGTGAATTTCAAAAGGGGTCCCAAAAGGATGCTCTATCCTTTCTTAGTTTCTACACCAATCGGAGAGTCAGTTGTTGCTGAACAAGTGTATAGAGATCACCCTGTCACTGTGCTTCATAGAGTCATGCTTGTAGACTTAATAGAGTTAGACATGGTAGATTTTGACCTTATTTTAGGTATGGATTGGCTTCATTCTTGCTATGCGTCTTTAGATTGTCGTACCCATGTAGTCGAATTTCAGTTTCCTAACGAATGAGTTTTGAGCGGTCAAGGAGTTTGGTATCTCCCAAAACTCATTTCATCTCCTGCATCAAAGACAGAGAGCTAATATCTAGAGGTTCCATCTATCACCTAGTTAGAGTCAAAGACACTCAGCCTAAAACTCAACTATTCAGTCAGTCGATGTTGTTAATGAGTTCCCAAATGTCTTTTTGGAAGATCTCCCAGGGGTACCTCTCGATAAAGAGATAGAGTTTAAAGTTAATCTTCTTCCTGATACTCAGCCTATTTCTATCCACTCCCCCCCATACTGTATAGCACCTGCCAAGCTCAAGGAGCTAAAAATACAACTCAAAGATCTTCTAGATAAAGGTTTTATTAGGCCTAGCATTTCTCTTTGGGGCGCACCTATTTTATTCGTGCGAAAGAAGGATGGATCCTTGCATATGTGTATTGACTACCGTCAACTGAACAAGGTTACAATCAGAAATATGTATTCTCTTCAAAGAATTAAAGACTTGTATGATCATTTGCAAGGTGCAAGTTAATTTTCCAATAGAGACCTTAGATCTGGCTACCATCAACTTAAGGTCAGGAAGTGTGATATTCCAAAGATAGCCTTTTGAACTTGCTATTGTCACTTGAGTTCCTTGTTATATCCTTCGGGCTAACCAATGCCCCGACTACTTTCATGGACCTTATGAATCGAGTGTTTAAGAAATATCTTAATATATTTGTCATTATCTTCATAGATGACATCCTTGTGTACTCTCATAACGAGAATGACCATGTGCAGCACCTTAGAATTATCTTGGAAACTCTTACAGACCATCAGTTATTCGCTAAATTCAGTAAGTGTGAATTTTGTCTAAGGTCTGTAGCCTTTCTGGGTCATATTGTTTTAGCCAAGGATATTAGAGTTGATCCCCAAAAGACCAAAGATGTTAGAAATTGGCCTAGACCTATCTCCCCATCCGACATTAAGAGTTTCTTGGGTCTAGCTGGCTATTAACATCATTTTGTTGAGGTTTTTTCTTCCCTTGCATCTTCTTTGACCCGATTGACCCAAAATAATGTTAAATTCTGGTGGTTCGAGTCCTGTGAGATGAGTTTTCAGGAGCTAAAGACCCGGCTTACTTCAACCCCTGTGTTGACTTTGCCTGATGGTTTTGATGGTTTTGTGGTATATTATGATGCCTCTACAAGTTGTTTTGGATGTGTGTTGATACAGAGAGGTAAGGTTATAGCCTATGTCTCTAGACAGTTAAAACTGCATAAAAAAATTACCCGACCCATCACCTTGAGCTAGCTACTATGGTCTATGCTTTGAAAATTTGGAGACACTATCTTTATGGTGTCTATGTGGATGTGTTTACTGATCATAAGAGAATAAAGTATGTGTTCACCCAAAAGGAGTTAAATCTTAGGCAGAGAAGGTGGTTGGAGTTGTTGAAAGATTATGATATGAGTATGTTGTATCACCCAGGCAATGCCAATGTAGTAGTGGACACCCTTAACAGATTGTGCATGGGTAGTATTGCACATATAGGGGAAGGTAAGAGAGAGTTGGATCGTGATGTTCATTATTTGGCTAGGTTAGGTATTAGGTTGCTTAATTCAGTGGAGAGGAGTACGTTGGTGCAGAGTAGTCCCGAATCCTCTTTAGTCTCATAAGTTAAGGAGAAGTAGGATAGGGATCCTAGTTTGGTCAAACTGAAGGAGTCAGTTAAGGACCAAAAGGTCAAGGTTTTCTCTCAAGGGAGAGATGGTGTGTGGAGATTTCATGGTAGGTTATGTTTCTCGTGTGTTGAGGATATGTTGAGGGCATGTACTCTTGATTTCAAAGGTACTTTGGACAAGTATTTGCCATTGATTGAGTTTGCCTATAATAATAGTTTCCATGCTAGAATTGAGATGGCACCATTTGAGGCATTGTATAGTAGGAGGTATAGATTGCTCGTAGGTTGGTTTGAAGTGGGTGAGGTGGATGCGATTGGACCTGATGCAGTGTTTGAAGCTATGGAGAAAGTTAAGTTGAATAGAGAGAGGTTAAAGAAGGCTCAAGGTCATTAAAAGTCTTATGCCGATGTGAGGAGTAGAGATCTTGAGTTTAAGGTAGGTAATTTGGTCTTGAAGATTTCACCCATGAAAGGGGTGAAAAGATTTGGTAAAAGGGAAAGCTAAATCCTCGTTATGTTAGCCCGTATAGAGTCTTGAGCCGTGTTGGCAAGGTAGAATATGAGGTTGAGTTGCCCTCAAAGTTGTATGCCATTCACCCTATTTTTCATGTCTCCATGCTCAAGAAGCATATTGGTGATTCTATTGTGGTTGATCCTTCAGAGAGTGTCAATATTCAGGAAAGTCTTTCCTTCGATGAGATTTCTATGGAGATCCTAGATTTTCAGATTCGTAGACTCAGGAACAAAGAAGTTCCCTTGGTCAAGGTTTTGTGGCAGAATTAATCTGTCAAGGGTGCTACTTAAGAGGCAGAACCAGACATGCCAGCTAAATACCCACACCACTTTTCTGTGATTTCAGATCAACCTGAAGGTACTATTTTTCTTTAATTTAGCCCTTCTTATCTAAAGTTTAGCTATGCATCCATCTTTGTATGAGTTCTTGCAATATCCGGAGTGGTCATGAGTCCACTTGGTTCGAGGACTAATCTTTGGATATTCCAGGGACTGAAAAACTGTTGTTACTTATAGTTCATCCTGAGTCAGTAGGGGGACTGTCCCATCGTCTATCTAGATTATGAATTTGTAGAGGCTTTGTCAGGCTATTTGGTAGATTATGGTTTTGTTGAGATTTCTTTATCATAACCATTTGGACCGAGTACCCCTTATTTCTTTTATTCCCTTCTATGAACATGGATGTGCTAGTTTTTGAATTCAAATCTTCTCCTTGAATTAAGGGTTATCAGCAGGAACTAGCTCTATGGGTTAGCTTGGGGCTACTTATAGCCCTAGGCACCATGTGACGTCCCGGGAGGCGATTTCAGGTCGTTACACATATGTACATGTATAATAACTTACTAAATAAATAACATTAGATAACTGATGAATAACATACTTAGAAACTGTAAAATCTAAGGATGTATGACCAAGCATATGACATGATATTGAAATAGTCTATGAACTAAAAGCACTAAAATCTGATGACTGATTAATTGATAATTGTATGCTTCGATCAATACAAACCTGAACTGAATTATACTGAAGACTAGACTGAAACTATGGGAGCTAGCTATAATCGACATTCCCCAATATATATATTATCAGAGTCCAATATGTAACCCCAGTTGGAAGGAAGTCAATACCGCACCACGAGTACTAATAATGGTTGTATGGATCCACTAATGTGATATCCCGAAGGACTAGGGTGTCATGCCTATCTGATGGGGGACCCCTCAAAGTCTATGGTCGTGTCATAGGTCGAGAACTCAGGGACTAATACTAACATCTCATGCCTACTGATGAGGAAGATGCTACCCCTACGTTCACTCGGCGCTAAGTGTTACTCCCAACTGAATGACATTGACTATTAGACTAAACTAAGTTTAATTGATTATGAGTTTTGCTAGTTCTTATTACGATAATAATAACTGAGAAATTAACTTTGCTCATGGTTTAACAAAAATCATTTTTAGGATACTGGAAGCATGTAGACAGCTAAATTTTGGGCATTAAAAACCCCCAAGACTCAATAGCATTAACAACTAGATCGTACTAAAACTTTGAGGACATAACATGCAGTCCATATTGAAAACTCATTCTTTGAGGCATTTCATCAAACACTAGCAATGCATGGCTTAAGCATGGGAATGGTCTTAAACATGTAGTATTAGTAGCATGACATTGATTACTAAATCATCAATAAAGGCTTACATTAGAGAACAATACCATTCGAACATGTAGGGTTTAATGATGACAATAATTTTGAGTAAACATGATATAAAATTCTAAATTCATAAAATTTCACGGACATAATTCATAAAAATATGTAATGATCATAATTTTAAACTTAAAATTTGGTTCTTAGACTCTTTGGGTAAAAATGACCCATGGATGAACATCTAACATACCTTAATTGAAGAATTCGTGAGCTAAGATTAGTTCTTGAGAGAGAATGGCTTTCAATAGAGAGAATTTGAGTAAAAGATTACCAAATATGCTATTTGGAGCTTTAATCTCGTGTTATGGGCCTATTGGGTGATGGGAAAATAACCTATTTGCCCAAAAAAATGCAGAACAAAACTAAAAAAATGCACAGAACGGACTGGGCAGTGTGCCACAAGCTTTGAAGAACTGTTCAGGAGTAGGAACAGTAGGATCCATTACGAACTCCCCCAGCATCATACTAGGTAGGGCACCACAGGATAATCTCCCTCTTCTGCTATTTTAGAAGTCCCAACACGCCTTTACACTTGTCCAAAAAATCTGAAACTCACCCAAGATGTACTATTAACTTCCACGAACATGAATCAACTTAAAAACTAACTGTCCAATGTCGAGAAGGTCAAAAATAAATTCATTGAAGTCTGAGGTCTTTAGAATTGACTAAGTCCTAACTCCTAGTAAAATATTCAAGGTAGATATCCATAAGACTTCTTTTCAGACCTGTTATGGGCCTTTCAAGTTTCTGGTTATGTCTTTTGGGTTGACTAATGCCCCAGCGGCATTTATGGCTTTAATAAACAGAGTGTTCTAGCAGTTTCTAGAATTATTCATCATCATTTTAATAGATGAAATTTTGGTGTATTCAAGGAGTGAGGTAGATTATGTCAATCACCTCTGTATAGTGTTGCAAACCTTGAAAGATCAGCAGTTGCCAAATTCTTAAAATGTGAGTTTTGGATGAACGTTGTCACTTTTAGAGGTCATGTCATTTCTAGTGAAGGGATCATTATGGATCTACAAAAAGTTGCAGTGGTTAAGAGGTGGCCTAGACCCACAACTCCAATTGATATTCGAAGCTTCTTAGGTTTAGTTGGTTACGACAGATGGTTTGTGGAAAGTTTTTCATTTATAGCTTCCGCATTGACTAAGTTGACTCAGAAGAAAGTGAAGTTCTTGTGTTCTGATGCTTGTGAGGATAGTTTTAAAAAGTTGAAGGATAATATGACTTCGGCTCCAGTCTTGACTTTGCCTGAAGACACTGATGGATTTGTGGTCTATTATGATATATCCCGTGTGGGGCTTGGTTGTGTCTTGATGTAGCATGGCAAGGTGATAGCTTATGCCTCTAAATAGTTGAAGGTTCATGAGAAGAATTATCTGACTCATTACTTGGAATTATAGGATGTGGAATTTGCATTGAAGATCTGGTGTCACTATCTATATGGCATGCATGTAGATATCTTTTCTGACAAAAAAGCCTGTAATATGTCTTTACTCAGAAAGAACATAACCTCAGGCAAAGGAGATGGCTTGATCTACTCAAGGATATTGATATTTTAGATTCTCTGTCATATGAGAAGGTCCCTGTTGAAATCTTGGATCAACAGGTTTGTTAGTTGCGGAAAAAGGATGTATCTTCGGTAAAGTTTCTGTGGAGGAACCATAAGGTCGAAGAGGCTACTTGGGAAGCTGGAGAGGATATGAACTTCAAGTATCCATTCCTATTTTCTGCTCCGAAAATTCATGCATAAGTATGTGTTATTCTTAACATCTTTGTTTTCTAACTTAGTTAAAGGTAAGAGTGGATTGTGAGTTCCTTGGTAATCTATTTTCTATCTTAAAGGTAAGCATAGGGATGTTTAGGGGTTTAATCGTGATAGTCAGTACCTTGTCCCATTATTCGAGGATGAATGATTCAAGCGGGGGAGAATTAAAACACCCTGGGTTTTGGCCCTTAGAGAATTCCTGTGCTTTGAGCTTACTGCCCTTGTAATGAATCATCATACAAGTCCTATGGTGTGGATAGGGGTCAGGGGACTGTAGTCGTTAGAATACCAGTGAAGGGTGGTTGGGTTTTTGTTGTGGTTATGGTTTGGTGGTATGGGTCATTAAGGGTCATGAGGACAAGGTATGACTGTAAGGTTGAGTCGTATATTTCTAGTGTCCAATCTTTTTGGTTTTTTTCTTGGGTACACTAGACCATACCAGTCGTATGGTCTGCTCATGGGTGGGATTTAGGGAGTTATATGATGGAAAGTTTATAGGTGTCCAACTCATTGTCTTGGTGATGACTCCATGGTACGAGTCCTATGTTGTTTTCACGAGTCAAGGGGTTGACTCATAACCACCTGCAATAATCTAACAGTTTTAAGTTGGGGGCATTATAGACATTTACCTTTTGGAACTCCCTTTGATACCACGACATAAAAAACCATTAGGAGCTTCATTAACCTATTATTCTCAATCAAACACTCTTACAATCTCTCTCAAACTTTTTCTTAAGAAAAAAGTCTAGGGTTTCTTCAAGATAATCAATTAAGGCTTTCAAGGGTGGTTTCTCTTCGTCTTCTTTGGTTTCTAAGGCATGCTCATGGTTTTGGAAGTTCATGGTTGAATAATTTTTCTTATGGTTTAATGATGTCTCTTTCATGCTTTTAATATAATTTTGACATTGTGGAATGCATGATAAATGGATTTCAGGGTACTTTTTATTCCCCAAAATTACTTGGTTATCGTTTTAAAACATATGTGCCCTTAACGTGTTACTTAAAATACCACTGAGAATGATTGTCACATAGTAAGACTATTCTTAAAATCTTTGCATTGCATAAAAGGTAATGGAACTTAAACTGGTTTTTTTGGTTTAAATGGTTTGGGTAGGCCTTGGTGGCCATGGTTTTGGTTTAATTGGAAACTTTGGAGTCGACTTTGTTTAATGGTTACTGTATGGTATAAAAGGATAGACTAGTAAGCTCTAATTTTGGTAGGACGATAGCAACGATTAATGCCTAAACAAAGGACTACTTGGCAAATGGCTGTAACATGTAATTGGTTTTAATGTGGTCTTAAATAAGGTTGTACTAGCAAAGTCGTGGAAGGTGTAGGTCCCAGGGGAGCTAATACTGGAAACTCATATTTGCCAAAGTAAGGTTTGGGAGATATACAAGTAGTCATCTCAGGTTTTCCTCTGGTTAGTATAGCTAGCATGCATCAAGGCCCTTTCAGCAAGGGGTTGAACCTATATTGCTTGTGGATGGTCATTTAGGAAGGCAGAGATACATAGCCTAGGTAAAGGTTTTAAATAAATGCTAAACCTAGTTCCCTATCCCCGATGTGATATATATATATACGTGTGATTGCATATGGATATTTGATTTGGTTTTGAATAATGGCATTATTTTATCTTTAATCCTGATTACATACTAGTGTTCACTCTTTTAACCATCTTTGGGCACTATATCCCCATACGATGCAGGAACCAGCCATACTACCATTCCTTCTGCTTAGTGACTTGGATTCGGGGACAACTTTGAGTCAGACTGAAGTTTTGATCTTTGGTACTTCGAAAGGATTTATTTTATGCTATGGGCTTCTTTTATTTTTGTTATTTCTTTGTTTTGTTTTTTTCTATGGTCGAGGGAATGTCTCGATCGAATGTTATTTGATTCTAGTTAGAGGCTTTGTCAGACAACTATGGGCATTGTCAGCCTTGGTATTGGTATTAACATTGGGGTTGACACTAGTTGGATATCTGATTGAGGTTGTTGGATTATGAATATAGGCTTTACTTAGTGTCTTTGAATTATTATTAACATATCTTGTTATATGTTTGGAATTCATCCTACATAGGGTGCGGGACGGTTATGGTTGGGTAATGGGGGTGGTCTCCAGTCTTGGTTGGACTTGAGATGACCGACACAACTAGGCCCTGGCTAGGGTTGTGTCATGATAACTCCTTCTTCCAAAGTCTAAGATGAACTATAATCTCTCACCATGTTCAAACCTAACTCAAAGTTGTAAAGTACTACACATAACACCATAATACTAGTCTAAACTACAAATTCAATATCCTATGGGTTTTCAGAGCTCTCATCCCAAGAATAATACTCCTTACCACTTCAACAACTAACTTCAACCTCTTACTAGGAAGTCACTAGCGCACATTGCATTTTTTCATTTATATACCAACATGACATTCAAGCTTATCATTATAACCATATATGAACTTCTAGGCAACCAACCCACCTACGAATTTCCATATTCTGTAATACCTCTATCAATAATGACTTTCATGCACTATTCCCAAGAAAATACCCCTAGAACTCTTAACTAACTATGACATATAACAAAGTTTTGCCTCAATTTTCCTTCACACTTATGGCCTTAGATAGAACAATCTTACAACAATCCTTACCTAATAAGAAACATTTACTCTCTCCCATCTAAATCATTGTTCATCTATTTCCATCACCAGTACTGAAGCATGAAAGAATATTATAAATAACTTTGACACTTAACTAAGGCTTGAGGAATAGAGTATCAAAGCCATGGATTCATTAAAGATATTTAAACTGAGGACATACATGACATACTTCAAATTTTAACTAATCATTAAGGGTGCACCATGAGTTATGGGAATTAAGCATACTGTAAAGCATGAGTACATGATTCATAAGCTGCATGACCTAAGTTTGGAGTTCATAAATTCATGGAATATGATTTGTACTTCTGAGTTAACTGGAACTCCTTATACTAGGAACTAGGGGCGTACATGATTCTACGGAAAGTGTATGATTATGAGCTATAATCATAGAGCTGACTTGTAAAGAATGAGTAGATGTTATAATGACTACTCCTTATACTAGGAACTGGGGGCATACATGACCACACAAAATGTTATGAGTATATTCGACCTTAACAAGCTTCTCTATCATTACAAACACTACCTAATATCTAACCCGATTAAAACATTAATATACTCTAAGTCTCCCTTAACTGAGAAATTTCTCTCGAAGTAATATTAAACAAACTACATAACACCTTCCTGGCTCCATGAATACATAGTCTACTAAAATCAAATAATCATTATTCCCACTTTACTGCTGCTAAACTTCTCGGTTCATGCTTCTTACTCTAGATCATATGTTGTCATAGGATTTCGAGAAGGGATCTAAGAGCATATTTGGGTTTAGCTTAATGAAAAAATTTTATACATAAGAAGAAACTCTTTCAAACTTTAGAACTTAAAGGCAGTGATGGGATCCCTTTTGAGCTTACATGTAATACTATAACTATCTATGGGGACTGTCTAAAAAAATTCGATCAACAGAAATTTAAGGTTGACTATTTCTATTACCCCAAAAATAAGGTAGAGTTATCATGAATGGATCAAGATGAGAATATGTATAAGTTTCTTAGTGAACATCTCTATAGCATGATCTGAGATATAAAAGAAGGGAAATATTTCTTAAATGCCCGGTAGCCTCTTGAAGAAAACTACAGATGTCTTCTGTCGTTCCGCAAGACTCTACTAGACATGGCTTGATAGACACCCTAGGACACTTGAACCTTGTGCTCTGATACCATATTTGTAACGCCCTGAGACTACCTCATGGATGTCACACGGTGCTTAGAACCACAAGTGATCCCAAGCTAAACCATGTGTTGTCATACTACTTGAGCAACTGATTTAAAATATATGTAAAAGATAAATTTATTGAATGGAAGCATAATCATGAATAAATCTGAATAAATATGATACTATAAAAGTTTTCAGCACGATTAATCTGAAGAAGGAATTTGAAATACATATAATGACTCTGAATGACTATCTATGAAGCCTCTACTAATACTGACTATCGGTAGTCAGGACATGACCCCAACTATCCATAATCAATACATAATAATCATGAAAATAAAATATGGGATTTGCAACTGACTTGAGTCCCTAAAATAAGAGAACCCATCACCTGTTGGTTGAATACTACTAACTGTCTAACCCTGATATGTGAGATACCTTTGGTACCTATATTATGAAGGAATATAGCCACAAAAACATATATTGCTCAGTACTTTGGAATGTACAAAGTATATAGGGGTGAATTTAAACAGTAAAACTAAATCAATGTATAATCTTAAAATTTGTATGTTAAGTACAAGTAGACTTACCAAGAAACTGAAATAAACTGAAAACTGAACTATCATAAAACATAAGTAACAAACATAATCTAATCAATTGGGTGAGTCACTACACTTAGTTTCTAAAAATTGTTTTTTCTATGGTATTTCTCATAACCAACAAAAAACATCTGAGTTATCATGGAGTCGAATGTCTGACCCACGTTGAAGAGGAATATTCTATTCTTGTGATCAAAATAGAACTTGAACTGGAGTGACCACTAAACTGATCCCATATTGGGCAAGGCGAACACTCTTTGGCGAGGCCCCTAAACCTATGGGGGCATGTAATTTCTAGGAAATAGGATGTGCTGAACCCACAGTTCCCTCTCGGTACTAAATACTACTCTTGAAACATATATACTATATGCTCATACTGATGAAATTTACTTTAAACTAAACATATAGGTTTGTAAATATGAAAACCAATCATGCTTCTGTTAATAACTCAGGCACATAAATGCTATGTGTATTTCTTATCATATCTTAGATTATAAGATCAAAATTGTAATTTAAATCATACTGTGTAATCTGAAATGGCAAATCTAAACTTCTTGCAAACTAAGAATCATGACAAATTTATATGCTCTTTTTGGTATACTAACTAAATCATATTGAAATCATGGATACTTATCAACTTATGTAATTTCATGTCAATATACTAAAATTTATCTTATAATAACAATTATATAAGTGAAAACATGAGTGAAGGTAAATTCATACAAACTGAACTTTAAATCTCATGATAAGGCTCTAATCTCAAAAAACAAAAATTGGGTATGAACCCTAATTGAAATCAAAAAAATTCAACTTTAAAATTAATGTGTTTTAGAACAAGGGTGAAAGGTTATCCTTGTTCAAACCCTACATACTTGATTGCAGAAATCTTGAATGAATTTCTTGGAATTGGGCTTGAACTTGAAGAACAAAATAGCCTTTTTTGAATTTTCTAAGTGGAGTTATCGTTGAATCATGTATTTGGGGGATTTTGTCTTTTTATTCGGCCTTAATATAGCTTAAACGACATAGTTTGGGGGTTAAAAGAATAGAAAAGACCAAAACAACATAGGAATCTTCTAGAAAATTCCTAGAAGTAGTCCCGACAAGTTTGATAATGACACATGATGTCAGTCCACGAGTCGTCACTTGAGTCATGGTCAAGAACCTAGATTTTTCCCCTACTACCATGACAATGAGTTATCTTGATGACTCATAGGGTCTAACTATGAGTTGTCATCAGGAGTCATAGTCACTGCAGCTTTGATAGTGCTTCACTAATTTGAGCATAACATTTCACCCGGTATTAGATTGAGCAGAAATTGGTATATTGAAAAGCTAATTCAATTATCTATCTATTGGTGGGTGTTAGATTAGAAATTATTTTTAATACCCCGTATTTTCTCGCTAGAATTCTAACTGTCGTTCCTACGTGTGTAAGCTCAAATCCAAATAATTCCCATATGAATATAAGTTCAAATCATTATCCTAATTTATGAAGTGCTATCTAGGTGAAATATGTTCATAGAATTCAATTAGAACAAACTTAAGCTAAGAGCCTTTGATTCTTTCAAAGTTTAGTATTTGATTCTACAAGGATCTACTTTGAAAGTGTATAATTTTTCATATACATAGAATTTTGAAGTTCAACACCCACCAAATTTTAGATAATTGAATCATCTTTCCAAAGGTACCAATTTCGCCTTAATCTGATACCTAAGCAAAAAGTTATAGCCATTTTCGTAAGAGGGGCAGTGATGTGCAATTAGCATGCGATGCACACTCAGTCACATGCACCTAATTTTAGTTTCTATTTCCGCATTTTTATTGGCAAATAAGTCCTTTCATCCACCCGAACTCATCCATAACACATAATTAATACCCCAGAGAGCATTATTTGCCTCCTTTATTCATAATTCCTCTCCAATAATAAAACCCTAATCTCCATCCAAGAACTTCAAGACCCAATTACAACCTCTTCAAGAAAAACCAAAAATTATGTTCTCTAATCCAAAATCACAAAAAAAAAAGCTTTCAAGATCATCTCCAAGGGTTTCAAAGTCAAGTTTTATACATCAAATCAAGCCTATTAAGGTATGTGGGGTTATGAACAAGGATAACTCTTTCATCCTTGTGCCCAAAACTAGTTTTTAAACTTGATTTTACATGAATATACATGATTTGAGAATAGGGTTTATAACCAATTGTCATTTAATATTTATAATGTTACAAGTCATTTGAGTGTTGAATTGAATCGTTATTTTACGTATCCATAAGTTTGACTTGGTTTCACATATATTGAGAATTGAATTTCATTGTCTTGACTAGAATTGTTAAAGAAATCTCAAGCTTTTGATTATCAAGTGTGAACCTTGTGATGATTTGGCATGACTCAAAGTATGGGTTATTAAGAGCTAGTTTGAATATTGAGATTCCAAGAAGATCATGCTACTAAGCATTCTATGATTAGTTTATATTCAGTTTTTGAACAAGATTGATCTTTTGAACCTTAGCTGAGATATGGGATCCACTTTATCAGTTTTAAGTTTTGATTACAGTTTAAAGTAAATAGATGCATAACTGATTTTCATAGTAAATCCTTATGTTAGTTTTTAAAGTGAATTTCCTACAAAATGAGTATACAGATTAAAGGTAGTATTTAGCACTGAGCGAGAAGTGTAGGTTTAGCACATCTTACTTCCCCGAAACTACAAGCCAATTTAGGTGTTGATTTAGCTTATATTCTGTTTGTATATGGATACAGATATAGATTGAGATCACTTAGCTCAGGTTATACTCTTTGTCAAGAGTATAACACCTCTCCCCAATATGAGGTTTTTCCCTTAAGGGACTAGAAGTTTGACTCCATGATAGCTCACATGTTTTATTTCAGTTAGAAGAACCTCCGTAATAGAAATAGAATAATAAAATAATTTTTAGAACTTAAGTGTGAAGGTTCACTATTTTACTCGGATATTATCTTACATAACACATCATTTAGTAGATTTTAGCTTTCATTTTATAGATATAAAGGTGAGTCCTTTTTACACTTAGCCTACATGATTTGAAAATAGACTTAGCTTCAGTCCTAATTATTTCATGAATATAAAAGGGAGAAAGTATAGTTTTTAGACTAAGTATTATGGCTTACAAGATTTATACAATATGCTTTATTATTCATGATTAATGACTTTTAGCTTTCAGTTATTCTAGCCAATGTGAGTCTTTTACACTTAGCATGCATTCTTTACAAGTTATATGAATAATTGAGTTACTATTTTACTTATGCACTCACCCCTACATGCTCAGTACATTTCAAAAGTACTGAACCACATATACGCCTATGTTCTACATTGTTTAATAATGTAGGTACCAGTTCAGTTATAGTCCATATATCACGATCAGACAGTTGCAGATTCCAGTCAGCAGGTAATGAGTCTTTCTACTTCAGGGACTTCAGTTAGATATTATTCATGTACTTTACTTTCTTACTCATATGTATTGATTAGTGGTAATTGGAGTTGAATTGCATCTATCTATAGTCAGTATAGTAGAGGTTTCATAGATGTCAATCAGAGCCAGTTATGTAATTTTAGTTCCTCTTTTCAACTTTATCAGAATGTAAAATTGTATCAGTATTATATTTTTCCCAGATTTCATCATTATTATATTTTTGCACAGTAAATTCAATTATTTTATACATATTTAAATCAGTTCCTTAACAGTATACTAGTTCATGGGTTAGCTTGGGATCACTTGTGGTCCTAAGCACCATGTGACATTCTAGGACCTATTTTTAGGGCATTACAAACTTGGTATCCGAGCACAGAGTTCAAGTGTCCTAGCATGTTTGTGAATCCATGTCTAATAGAGTCTTGTGGAACGGTACAGAGATGTTTGTACTTTTCTTCAAGAGGCTATTGAACATTTAAGAAAAGTTTTCTTTCTTTCATGTTCTAGATCGTGCTGTAAAGTTATTTTCTCAAAAACTTCTGTTGATTCGTGTGTCACTCCAAAATTCTCCATCTGTGACTTATTCTTGAGATAACATAATTAGGAAGTTCTAATTTCCCCCCAAGATAATGCTCTCAGATTTACTATCAGTAACTTCAGAAGTCATACAAGGGGCTTGAGAGGAGCTTGCTAGTGTGTTACAAGTTCCTCAAGTTGAAAGTTATGTCCTCATCCTTATGAGTCATTCAATTAAGACAGAGTAAGATTTGTATTCAGATTCCCCATTATTCCTTCAATATAGATAGTGCTCATAAGAGGATATAGTATGAACCTAGATTGTTAATTAGAGTTGGCATTTGGGGGATATTGTAGCCTAGTTATAATTTATAACTAGTAGAACCTTCTTATAGTTGAAAGTTTAGGTTAGAAGTGTAATGTCAAGAAAGGTGGTGATGGAGATTAATTGGATGTATATAGATGAACTTTTGCATATGATTGAGTTATTAGTGAGGTGATATATCCTTGTGTTAGTTTAGCAGAAGGTAGAGAAGGAGTTATTAGTTAAGGTAATTTATTATTTTCTTAAACTATGAATGGAGTTATTGATGGTATTTATTTTGTTAAAAATGTATAGGTTATTAATGAAAGTATTGGGTGGTTGAGTATTGTTAATTTAGGCTTTCGTTGAGGTTGCAAAAAATGAAAAAAAAATGTTTAGTTGAAACTTATAGAGCTATGAAAGTAATTTAGGTGTATAGATGGGTAAATAGTCATAATGTATACAAGGAGGATGTGATAACGGATTTTAATAAGGTATACCATAGGATTATGATTGATTATTATTGTTATGAAGTTCTAGAGGATTAGCATTTATTGGTGTCTATTTTACAACTTTTGAACAAGAATAGTATGTGAGATTGTGTTGTTCGTCATTCCTAGAACTAGACACTAAGTTTGAATAGTAGATGGTAATCAAGGTGGATGTAATGATTGCTTTAATAGTGATTCTAGTTATATCGAGGTGAACCAATAGGATTGAAACAGTGAATGCAAGAATTTACGTTTATTGATTTGAGATTAAGTATGATTTTTATCCTTATGGTTGGCAAGAATAGAAGTGTAGAAATACAATCTGAGTATGCTATGATTAAAGGTTTAGTAAGGAAAGTATGTTTTCAAAGGAGAGTGTAAGTCTTTGATGATGATTATTGAAGCTAAATGAAGTTAAGGGTGGTATGTAATAAGACAGTGTCCAAGAGTGAAATTAGTATTGTCTAGATATAGTTTATTCATGTGAGTGTAGCATTTATGTGTAGACCATTAGAGCAAGGATATTCTGACTCGATCCTAGGAATATGAAATAGATTTATATGTTTATAAGGATGGCTTTAATCTAAGGGGGAGAAACTATAAGACCATGTAAGACCCTAGCTCATTTCAGTTCCCTATTGTAAATAAAAGGGTCCAAAACTTAGAAAATTTCACTAAGTGTTGGGACTTAGTCATTTCTATAGCTCCTACACTTCGGTGATTTTTTTTTAACTTCCCGACCTTAAAATGTTAAATTTAAAGTTGATTCATTATCGAGGATGTGAAAGGTACATCTCGGGTAATTTTTAAATTTTTTGATCAAGTGTAAGGGCATGTTTGAAAATCCAAAACAGTAGTTGTCCACAATTATCATGTGGCGCATGCTTATACACTTCATTCGTATTCAAATTCATTCTCAACTTCGAGTAAGTAAGTAACATCTTCACACTATGATTTGAGTATCCCTTAGAAATCTATGTAATCCTGTCTTATATTGAATAGCTTATGATAAGTATGAACTCATGTTTTAGAGTATGACCAGGTCTCAGAACTCATAATACTAGTGAAATTCACATTATATCATATATGTCCTTAGTTTAGATATCTTTAATGAATCCATTCCTTTGACATTCTATTACTCAAGCCTCAGTTAAGTGTTTATGTATAGTATTCTTCCATGCTTCAGGTCCTTATTTGTTAGCCCTTCAGTGACCTCTCCTTATGTTAATATAGTGGTGATGATAATGGATAAGCAATAGTTTAGATGAGACAGAGTTGATAACCCTCATTAAGAAAGATTATTTATGCTCTTTCTATCTAAGGCTAAAGTGTAAAGTAAGATTGAGGCCAAGTCTTTGATACATGTCATGGTTATTCAATTGGTGTGTGTGTGTTTTTAATAATAGTGCAAGAAAGTTGTTGTTGATAGAGGTTTAGAGAATATGAGGAGTATGCCTTTATGGATGTTTGCCTTGAAGTTCATATGTGGTTACAGTGATAGGCTTGAATGAAGTGTTGGGATGTAAGTGTATGAATACAATATGCACTAGTGAATCTATAGTAAGAGTTTCGAGTTAGTCATCGAAGTGGTAAGGCATGTTATGCTTAGGGTGTGAGCTCTAAAAGTGACATAGAAGATTGAATCATGTGGCTTAGACTAGTATTATGGTATGGTGTGTTATGCCTTGTGATTTTGAGTTAGGCTTGATCATGTTGAGAGAATTCAATTCAGTTAGACTTTAGTAGATGGATTTATTAATGCCCATGTGAAAATTTTAAGTTGAATCAAATGAGTATGGTATTTAAGGGGAATAATATAGTTGAGGGAGTATTTGAGAAGTGTTGCTAGTTTGAAAGTAAAAAGTTGTATTGCCTAAGGCCTAGTAATTCTAGCCTAGCTTGTGATTTATATGTCTATGTTCCATGCTACAGAGTTGTATCAATGTTGTGATTCCTTATTCAGATTTCTTGTTCAAATCATGTCCAAAATTCCTTGCTCCATGATATAATTAGAAATTATTAGAAGGGTGTTGGAGAAATACTCCATTTGAATATGGGCAATCAGTATGGTTAGGTCCATAGAGCCTTCAATCTAGCTTACCAAACAAGCAAATAAGATCCTAAAGATTTCCAACTTCCATCTAGTCCTACTACTTAGAGTTTCACGAGTAAAGCTATTGCATGAGGTGAAATTTTCAAATTCATGCAAATTACAAATTTATCTTAGTCCATGCACCAGGCATTAGTTTTAGATTTAGATATTTAGTCATGATTCAGTTCATAAGTGTTCAGTGAATGATCATAGTTTTCCAAGTATTCCAACTAAGACAGTGTAATACCCATTGTATGATCTTAGTCTTGTTACCTCATGATTTGTACTTGCATAATTTATTACTTTGCAGTTCCATACGTATGATTTTATCATGAACACTTCAAGCGAGTTCTAAATTCTCAGCGTGAATCAGCTCAATATAGTAAGTAAAGGCAAGTCAGCTTAGAAATTAGTTTCATGATAGAAGATTTCAATGTTTCATCTTAGTTATATCTTTTTTAGAAGACATATTATGTCCACATTATACAATACCTATAAGGCTTCACCAAGTTCCTATCCATCATTCGAGGACGGATGATTACAAGGGGGAGATGATGTAATACCCCATATTTTCATGCTAGAAATCTAACCATCATTCTTACGTGTGTAATATCAAATACAAATGATTCCCATATGAATATAAGTTCATGATCCGTATCTTAGTTTATGAAGTGCTCTCAAGGTGAAAGATATTCATAGAATTCACTTATAACAAAGTTGAGCTAAAAGCCTTTGATTCTTTCAAAGTTTAGTATTTGATTCTACAAGGGTCTACTTTGAATGCGTATACTTTTTTATATTCATAGAATTTTTTAGTTCAATATCCACCAAATTGTAAATAATTGAATCAGCTTTCGAACGATACTAATTTTGCTTTAATCCGATACCCGAGCGAAAAGTTACAGCCATTTTTTTAAGAGAGGTAGTGAGGTCGCACGATTAGCGTACGACGCGCGCTCCGTTGCACGTACCTATTTTTAAGTTTCTATTTCCATATTTTTTAGGAAAAATAAGTCCTTTCCTTCACCCTAACTAATCCAAAACACATAATTAAAGCCCCAGAGAGCATTATTTGCCTCATTTATTCATAATTTCTCTCCAAGAACAAAAGCCTAATCTAAATCCAAGAACTTCAAGACTCCATTACAATCTCTTCAAGAAAAACCAAGAATTAAGTTCTCAAATCCAAAATCTCAAGAAAATCTTTCAATATCATCTCCAAGGGTTTCAAAGTCAAGTTTTCTACATCAAATCAAGCCTATTAAGGTATGTGGGGTTACGAACAAGGATAACTTTTTCATCCTTGTGCCCAAAACTAGTTTTTAAACTTGAGTTTACATGAATATACATGATTTGAGTGTAGAGTTTATATCCAATTGTCATTATTTGATATTTATCATGTTACAAGTTATTTGAATATTACTTGCATCTCTAATTTACGTATCCATACGTTTGACTTAATTCAACACATATTGAGAATAGAATTTCATTGTCTTGACTAGAATTGTTAAAGAAATTTCTAGATTTTGATTATCAAGCATGAACCTTGTGATGATTTGACATGAGTTAAAGTATGGGTTATTAAGCCCTAGTTTGAATATTGATAATCCAAGAAGATTGTGCTTTTAAGCATCCTATGATTAGTTTATATTCAATTTTTGGACAAGATTGATCTTTTGATCCTTAGCTGAGATATGGGATCCACTTTATCAGTTTTAATTACAGTTTTGATTACAGTTTAAAGTAAACAGATGCATAACTGGTTTTCATAATAAACCCTTATGTTAGTTTTTAATGTGGATTTCCTACAGAATGAGCATATAGATTAAAAGGAGTAGTATTTAGCACCGAGCGGGAAGTGTGGGTTTAGCACATCCTACTTCCCCAGAACTACGAGCAAACATAGGTATAGATTTATATTATATTCTATTTATATATGGATACAGATATAGATTGTGATCACTTAGCTCAGGTTATACTCCTTGGAAAGAGTATGACACCTTCCCCAACGTGAGGTTTTTCCCTTAAGGAAACTAGACGTTGGACTCTATGATAGCTCACATGATTTATGTCGGTTAGAAGAACCTCCCAAACAGAAATAGAATAATAAAAAATTTTTTAGAAACTAAGTGGGAAGGCTCACTGTTTTACTCAGATATTATCTTACATAACACATCAGTTATTAGATTTCAGCTTTTAATTTACAGATATAAAGGTGAGTCCTTTTTACACTTAGCTGTATGATTTGAAAATAGATGCAGCTTTTGTTCTACTTATTTTTCAAATAGAAAAGGGTGAAAGTATAGTTTTTTGAACTAAATGTTATGGATCACAAGATCTATACAATATGTTTTATTATTCATGAGTCATGTTTTTCAGCTTTGAGTTATTCTAGTCAATGTGAGGCATTTACAAATAGCATAAATTCTTTACAAGTTATGTGATCAATTGAGTTATGTTTTACTTATGCATTTGACCCTACATGCTCAGTACATTCCAAAATTACCAATCCACATATACGCCTATGTGCTACATTGTTTAATATTGTAGGTACCAGTTCAGTTGTAGTCCATTATCACGATCAGACAGTTGTAGATTCTAGTTAGCAGGTGATGAGTCTTCCAACTTTGGGGACTTCAATTGGATGTTATTCATGTACTTTCCTTTCTTACTCATATGTATTGATTAGTGGTAGTTGGATTCACGTCCCAGCTATCTATAGTCAGTATAGTAGAGGCTTCACAGATGTCAGTCAGAGTCATCCATGTAATTTTAATTCCTCTTTTCAGCTTTATCAGAATGTAAAATTATATTAGTATTGTATTTTTCCCAGATTTCATTATCATTGTGTTTCCGCACTGTAAATTCAGTTATTTTATACATATTTAAATCAGTTACTTGACCGTATGCCAGTTCATGGGTTAGCTTGGGATCACTAGCGGTCCTAAGCACTGTGTGACTTCTCAGGACCCATTTTTGGGGTGTTACATTATTAGTATACCAAAATCTATGCTCGTTTAAAGATGACTATTGTTATATTCTTCACAAGAATTTAATTGCAAAGAGATGTTTTGACGTTCCCCTAAGCTAGGAGCTATTTGAGGACGTAATATATGTCCAAATCACTTATAAAATTCTCAAATCATGATTTTTGATTTTTTATGAACTTGAATCATGGTTTTAATAATGGCTTGGATTTTCGGGGTGTTACAATTTATACGTATTAATATCATGTATCTATAAGAAGAAGTTTGTGAATCAGAATTTTTATAATTGATTTATGTTGTTACATACTTCTTGAAATTAAACTTTAACAGCCCATCAACCATCCATTCTGAATAAATATTGATCAACTGTGTTGGAGCCTCGTCTGAGTTGTTGAATCGTTCGAATAGATAATTCTGATGTTCTTTCGAACCTTCATCTGGACTAACAGACTTCATTTTTTTTCTCTTTGGAAGTAGTTGATGGATTTTCAACTGTGATGGTATATTGTTCAGCAGTAGCATGTACTATGACATCCATCTAAAAAGCTAGAATTTTTAATGCTTATCACAAATATATAAACAAAATGAAACATAAAAAGACACATAAAGTTTTGCAGCAGATGGGTAATATGTTGCAACAGATATCCCATTCGTTGCAACAGATATCCCATCTATTGGAACAGATGATAAATACCCACCTTTTTGAGCTCATGCTACTCTCCTGTGGCCCTTATACATTTCTCAATAGTGCAATAAAATGGAGTTGCAATTTTAATTTTTTTATATTATTATAATACCTTGGACATTGCATTCTTTCTCTTCTTAACCTTAACCTCTAATGTAGTGAATAGTTCTAAAATCCTCTTTGATGAAATGTTATCCCTCTTAGATGTCAATTTCTTTGCAGTAGCAGTTAATACATTAATAATGTTTATCACTCCATCATCTTTTTTTATTACACTCTTGACATTTGCATGCACAAAAAAATCTAGGAGGGGCAAGATCTACAAATGATTGACTTCCCTTTTTCTTGTGAGAAATATGTAGTATGCCAATTTAAAGAAAAGGTATATTGACCATAAAAATTAGTAAAACCGGTATGATCATAATCATGATCATTTCTTGTTTCAAGAATTGCAAAAGGAGTATTACCTAACTTATCAACACCACTAACCCCAACAGTAGCACCATCACCTCTACCCCACCAACAGTAACTCCATCACAACCACTATCACCAACAACAACTCTATCACCACCAGTAGCACCATCAATAACAACATCACCAAGAAGAATCATACCCTCCCAAAGTGCTTTTCTTTTGATGGTTGTTGCTCTAACCAATTCCTTTTTTATTCTATCAATTACTTTAGGGTTCGATAAAGTTTGGACAGACCGTAAAGTAATAATAAATGGCATCTTTAACTCTCGATTAGTTGGAACAAGCCACGAAAGCACAATCTATTATAAATCAAGACATATATTAGAATGATGATTAAATCATAAAAATAAAAACTTAATTAAAATTACACTTACTGTTTCCTCAGGGGGTTGAAAAGAT
The DNA here is from genome assembly GCF_002878395.1 of Capsicum annuum. Lineage (NCBI taxonomy): Eukaryota > Viridiplantae > Streptophyta > Magnoliopsida > Solanales > Solanaceae > Capsicum > Capsicum annuum. The sequence goes on along the minus strand of NC_061119.1, from coordinate 50,058,160 downwards.
AAAGAAATATTGCTTTTTAATCATTTTTGGTCGACAGCCATCTCAAAATTTTTGGTCATGAAACTTCTTCTTGATAGTTCACTTGTTGTCTGAGATAAGGAATTGTTTCAAATTCCCAATCCTATAAAATTATGTCAATAAATCAAAAGCATTACTCAATAAAAACTAAATGATACATAAAATAAATAAATATTACCTTGAAAGCCCATATAAAGCCATATAGGTTGATTATCTTTGGCTTTAATGGAGTCAACAAATATTTGACAGTTATTTTGAAGCTTTCATCACCCTAAGGATAGTTGTTAAATGTCTCAAGATCCTCAGAGAGATTTATTAAACCAAGTGGTATGTTGTTGTTAATGTCTCTCACCTGATGAATATTATGTACAAACCAAACCAAGCATAATGATTTCTTGTGCTTCTTTAAAAGTTTTTTTACCATTAAACTCTCCTATTAAATTTATGTTTTAAAGCTTGGACCTACAAGGGACAACAACTCATCACCATCACTTGACTTGCCTTTTGGTGAGATTTTCTTGTGTTACAATAGGTATAGGTTGAGAAGGAGGGTAATATTTTAGTCCTATAACTATGACAAACTCCAACCAACCAAAACAAACTGGCATGCCACAATAATTTATCCACACCCTATTTATCTTATCCTTATTTTCATACATAAACATATGTTTGAGAATACCATACATCATGGTCATTTGGAAAGAACAATTATTGTCTTCAGACAAATCAAGGTATTACCCAAAGCAACTATTCTTCAAACGAGCATCTAATTTTTATTTTTGAAGTATTTTTCTGAAGGTATCAAGAGATTTTCCCATGAATGACATGACCACACAATCACCAGTTAAATGTGTTGCACCATCACACTACATTCTCATAGGAAAACTATCAATATTGAAGGTTTTGACAAACTCTTTACTGGAAGGGCTATTAGGATCAATATTGGAATTTGGAATATGTTGACTTTTTGAACTAAATTCAACATGTCTTTTGAAGATTTTCTCTTCCTCGTGTTCATTTTATTTCTCTTCAACTTCTGATTGAGATATCGCTTGTACAACAAGGTCATATTATGGTGAATGTAGCCTAGTTACTTCACTTATTCCGTTACTTAGACTTGATTCACTTTCTTTTATTTTGGGAGACATATTATCTAAAAATAAGAGGAAAATAAAAAGATTATAATTGATTTATGCATCATTAAAAATAAGATAACAGTAAATCTAACAAGTACAACATAGTAAATTAATAGTTCCAATAGATCACTCAACTATTGCAACAAATTAGTGATTTATTGCAATAGATCACTAATTTGTTGCAACAGATGAGTGATCTGTTTGAAATAATAAAATAGTTTTAATACTATTTTGATTTCTTCTAATAGATTAACAACCTGTTGCAATAGATGGATTATTTGTTGCAATAGATCACTCATTTGTTACAATAGATGATTGATCTATTGGAAGAAATAAAATGTTTCAATATTATTTAGATTTTTTCAATAGGTTACCTATCTGTTGCAATAGATAACCTATCTGTTGGAAGAAATAAGAAGTCTTAACAGTTATCTATTAGAATAATTGTCAGGATTTCATCTAATAGTTGGCCTATATGTTGCATCAGATGAGTTATCTGTTGGAATAATTGTTGTTTTTTCAAAAGATAATTCATCTGATGCGACAAATAGTTCATCTATTGAAAAAAACAAACTAGTAGCAATATTTTTCAATTGTACCAACAACAATATCAACACAACAATACCAATAACAATACCATTTACCAAGACAAACACCAACAACAACACAAACAAATCAACACCACCAACACACACCAAGAACATCAACATTTGCCAGAAACACTAACAAATCAATAGTTGTTAGATTTGGTAGCAATAAATGTCTCCAAAAAAAATTTAAAATTCAAGTTCCACTATTTTACAACAATGTTCGAGAACAAGAACTACTTTAACAATAAAAATCATATTTCACTCAGAAAATATACCATATTTACATTAATCATATTAAGAGAAGAAATATCATAAATTAAATTTAAGGTTTTCTAGAGTCCCCAATTCATAATGGCAACAAATATTAAAATTTCTAACCCATACTAGGTGAAAAATTAACTCAAGTTCCTCTTTTTTTTCATAATTAAAAAGCTTTAATTTTTTACCTGCAAAAGTCAAAGAGGAACGATGAAGAACTTAAAGCTATTGTCACCAAAATTCACCATAGAATGCTATCATGTCTATTGATGGTTGAAAGTCGAGAAAACTCAAAATTATTGTCACCAAAGGTTAAAAGTCACCGTAGATTAAATTTCATCAATCTATTGGTGATGGTTTGTAGAATTGTTGGGAGAAGTTTGAGAAAGAGAGTCAAGAGATATTGTGTGAGAGAGAGGAGTTTTTGTTGTGGGTTGATTTGTATTTTTGAAAAGATTAGGAAGTTTTAAAAATATTAATTGAGTACCTAAATAACTTAATCAAGTTTAACTTAAGATTTTACCCTTCTCTTTGGTCAAAGTCACTAATACTCGATTCCAAATTTAAAAGACACCTATCCTTCAATTTTCTCGAGATAACTATTGTGAGAGATAAAAACTTTATTGAGATATCTACTGTGAAACTAAAAGCCAGTGGATTCCTTCTGTTGCCCATGTAGTTTATGAATAATATTACTAGGTATTGATGCTTATTATTTCATATTGTACTGTAATACTAGGTTTTCGTTCCTAACATTCAAGTAATTGATGAAAAACTGATTTGATTTTGCATTTTCTGATATAGGTGTACAACATTAATTGCTTTTGCATCTTTCCTGATATGCTACTTTTGGACCACTAATATACAACTATGCCTCTTGTACATTCTCCATTTTTGGTTAGTAATCTACTTTAGAATTTTGTGTCTAATAATTTGCTTGATATAAATGTAATGTTCTTGTCTGTATAGTTAAAGAGGACTTATATGATAGTCATGGATTTTAATTTTAGTTTATTTTTGAATAACTACATGAATTGACCGCCAACCTAAGGACATGGTACCAACTATCGTCTACAGTGATGAACAAGATTGAAAGTAAAATAAACTTAAGAAACAATACATACACATAATGTTTTATGTGGAAGCTCCTTACTCAAAGAAGAAAAACCACAACCTACCACGTAGATTTCCAACCACTTTACTAAGTTCAAGAAACCTTGAATATAGACTCCATAGTTCAAGGATTAACCTCTTAACACTTCTTCAACATGTAATTACTCTATTACAAAAACACTCCAATGCAATAACTCTATTATACTAACTAACAAAACTAACTCTAATAGGATCATTACAAAGCTAACTCTAGCTTCTATTTCAACTAACTCTAGATGACACTTTTAACAATAAGAACTCCCTGAGATTACACCTACTATTAAAGAATGATATCACTAGGCAATGTTTACAAAAACAAAATAAAGAATCAAATACAATAAGATTTTGAGACACAAAAGATGGTTAACCAGATCCCTGTTGCAAATGAGGCTTTGAAACACAAGTTTCTTTAGGAGAGATTTGATGTTGTTTGCACAAGGAAGATTAGATGTTATTATTGTAACATGTAAAATATATATGAGACAAAAAAAACCTAGGACGTCACTGATTGGCTGAGGAAAAAAGGTGTTCTAGCCTTACTGCCAACTTCTTGTCAAAATAGTCCTTTTATAGTTATAATGCTGACTGAGTGAAAGATACATAGGCACGATGAACTTGGCCCCTAAGAAGTTTTAGTTTTTCATCAAGGTATATTTATGAACTAGGTCTAATTTTATAGTTTGTCAAACATCAAAACTAAGGAATTAACAATTTCCCCCTTTGTAATACCCCGATCGTTCCTTAAGCCTAAATTTGTCTTTTGAGTGGATAGGGGTGTCTTACAAAGTGATTGTTTATTATATTGTATTTTATTTATATAATTTATAATTTTTATCATGTATATTATTTAATAATCTTTTCATCGATACCAATTTCATCAAAATCTGACATCGAACGAGGAAGTTATGGCCATTTTACTAAGTAATGTTGGAATCGCCCAGGCGTGACGGTAGACCTGAGAGACCGCCAAGTACTTGGGGGACCTTCAATTGTCCCATCAATCCAAGGTAGTAACCCCTTTTTTTAGCCTTCATGCGATGGCCAAAATGGTGGCCGCCAAAAATTTGATGGACCGTCAAGGGGACCGTCAAGTCGAGGTAGAATGTCCTATTTCAGGCCCCCAAGTGATGGGTGATCTGGTAGACCATCAATTTCCTGATGGATCATCACTTCGACCATCACGTCAATAAAGAATGTCCTAGTTTTGGCACTTGAGTGACAGACGATATAGTGGACCGTCAATTCCTCTGACGGACCGTCATTTCGATCGTCACAGACCCAATCGATAATTTTTTGAACTCATTTTTTAGGGGTATTTTGGTCATTTTTGTCCATTTTTGTCTTGTATATATATATCCAAGTAGAGAAGAGAAGTTCATTTTTTCTCATTCCTCTTCCTTAACCCTTTAGAAACTAGGGTTTCTTCAAAAATCCTAAAACAAATCTTCTCCAAGAAATTCAAGAATTTTCCAAAAATTTCACCAAGTTGTTCAAGAATTAAGTTCTCCAAGTCAAAGTCACCAAGAAACTTAGGTCAACAGTGTAAATAAGAGTTTTCGATCAATCTTGTTCATCATAAAAATCATAATCCAAGGTATGTGGGGTTTAAACAAGAACACTTCTTTCGTTCTTGTGCCCAAAGATTTAATTTCTAATGAATTTCATGATTTTTACATAGTGGGTTTATACCCAAATTACTTTATCAAGGATTTATGAGATTTGAGCTAAAAAATATTGACATATATGACTACTTCATTGTCCTATTTCTTAAATTGAGAATTTATGCTTTTCTTTAAGAACTTTGACTATTGAATATATATTGATATTAAGCTTGAAGGTCAAGAACGAGTTCTATGATGTTTTCTTAAAGTTTTGATACTTGATATGATTTGATAAGCAAGTGTACTTAAAGATGAGAAAGATTATTTTGAGATTGAGTCAAGTTAGGAATCCACAAGTTGATTATCATTCCTAAATGAAATATATATTTATATTTTGGTCTTCATGATAGACCCTTGAGTTGATTAAGATGGATTTCCTAACGCGTTCTGGGCTTAAATATGGGAGTAGTATTTAGCACCGAGCAGGAAGTGTGGGTTTAGCGCATCCTACTTCCCCAGAACTACGTGCCACCATAGGATTAAGATTAAGGGCCAAAGGCTAAGACAGTGATCACTAAATTTAAGGTTCTACTCTGATGGCAAGGATAGAATACCTCTCCCCAACGTGGGCAAGATGTTGGATTCCATGAAAGCTCACATGGTTTATGTCGGTTATAAGAAACTCCCAAGTCCATAATTGTTAAGTTTCTTGAGATACCACATCACTCTAAGTATTAATTCAAAGAGTTTCAAGTTGAGTCCAATGGTTTATGATACTTATGAAGCATGTGTTATTAATGATGATTTATGGAAAACATGTTCAGGTAACTCAAGCAAAGAGAGTCATTATTATCAGTATGCATGATTTTTCTTCTACATTTACAATATTATCTAAATGTTGCCTGCACCCCCACATATTCAGTACATTCCCAAGTACTGATTCCCATACTTTTCTATGTTCTATATTTCCTCATGATGTAGGTTCAGGTGCTCAGTCTCAGAAGTGGCAGTAATCTTTGATTACCTTCATATACCCTTCTGCTGTTGGTGAGTCCTCATGGTTCGAGGACCTAGGTCCTTGATTTTTTTATGTTGGTAGATGGTTGTTTCATTTCAGTTCAGTGCGAATCAGTTGGGGACCTATCCCAATGGCTCCTCAGTTTTATGTAGTAGAGGCCTTGTCAGACTAGAGTACCAGCATGTATAGAACTGCAGTATTTTGATTATATAGGACAATATTTCTTTGTATTCTAGTATGTTCATGACATGATTATTCTTCCTTAATACAGCATGATTATCATCATAGTTAGTTATAGAAGTGAAGACAGGCTTAGAGGGTTAGCTTGAGGCGGCATATGGCCTTAAGAATCGTGTGAAGTCCCGAGATGGGATCTTAGGGCATTACAAGCTTGGTATCAGAGCCTAAGGTGTAAGGAGTCCTAGGTATTCTAACAAGATGCATTATGTAGAGTTTTGATCATCGGTGTGTAGCGCACCACATCTATGAGCAAGAGGCTATGAGACGTTCTAGGAAAAGTCATTTGTTTCTTTCAAAAGTCTATCGTGCCAAGGACTATTTCTCTATGCTATTAATTTGTGCTCTCTTATTATAGAAAATGTTTCCTCGTAGAGCTCGCAAAAATAATGAATGATCTCAACCCGTTGACCCCTTGAACGAGCATGTGTTGCATGCAGAATTTTGGGAGGCTTTTCAGGCGCTAGCTCGGGCAGTTACCGCCAATTCTCAAGCCAACACCCAGGCTACTATTTTGCCTCTGAAAGGGAATAATTTTTCTGCAACTTGGGTTTGTGACTATATACGGATTAATCCACCTGAGTGTATGGGTCGAAGGTAGGTGAATACCCATAAATATATTTGGATAAAGTGAGAAAGATCACTCAGATTATGCACGTGACTGAGGAGGAGAGTGTTAATTTGGTTGACTATTGAATAAAAAATGTTGCATATGATTGGGTAGAGATGTGGAGGAAGAGTAGAGGGGATGATGCTACTCCCATGACTTCGCAGTTATTCCAGGATGTGTTCTTAGACAGATTCTTTCCCCCAGAGTTGAGGGAAGCTAAATTAAAAGAATTTATGAACTTGAGAAAGGGCCCCCTAACTGTTAAAAAGTCTTGTCTTAAATTTAACCAGTTATCTAAGTATGCTCTCAGTATGATGGCTGATTATAGAACCATTATGAGTAAGTTTTTAGCAGGTGTGTCGGGTTATGTCATGAAAGATTATAGATCCGTTATCCTTAATAGGTACGTGGATCTTTCTAGATTAATGATACATGCTCAACAGATTGAAAGGACAAGGTGAACTAATCCAGCCTCAGTTCTAGAGTCATTCTCATATGCCAGCGCCTTCATCAGCTAGTCCTCCCGCACCTAGATTCAGACAGGAGTAAGGAAATAGGCCTACTGTGTCCAGGTCTCAGGACAGTGTAAGTAATAGTCCTAACTATTCCCTATGTGCTAAGTTTGGTAGGATATATCCTGGAGAGTGTATGGATTAGCAGAGAGGTTGTTTTGGTTATGGCAAGTTGGGCCACAGACTCAGAGATTAGACATATACTAGATAGGTGAGCCGTGATGTTTGTCCCCAGAGTCAAGCTATTAGTGCTCTAGCCCCTTTAGTTTGTCCTACTCCTCCTCAGGGTGCCTCATCTAGTACTGCTTATAGCCAGCGCCAGAACCTCCTTTATGCTATACCACCCACCAGGAGCAGGAGGATTCACCAGATGTTGTTACTGGTATGCTCCGCATTTCATTTTGATGTGTATATGATGATGGACCCTGGGTCAAGTCTTTCCTATGTGACTCCGCTAGTGGCCGTGAATTTTGAGACATATACTGAAAAGATTCCTGAGGCTTTTCTAGTTTCCACCCCAGTAGATGAATCTATTATTGCTAAGCAAGTATATAAGAAGTGTCCTATCACTGTCCTTCACAGAGTCATGTTTGTAAATTTGATTAAGCTAGACATGGTTGATTTTGACATTATTCTAGGTATGAATTGGCTTCACTCTTGTTATGCGTCTATATACTATCGTACCCAGGTAGTCAAATTTCAGTTTCCCAATGAGCCAGCCTTTGAGTTTTCTAAAAATTCTATATCTCTTAAGAGTCATTTCATTTCCTATCTTAAAGCTAGGAAATTGATATCCAAGGATTGTATCTATCATTTGATTTGAGTTAAAGACACCAAGTCAGAGACTCCAACTATTCAGTCTATTAGTATTGTCAATGAGTTTCTTGATGTTTTCTAGAAAGATCTCCCAGGGGTACCACCCGATAGAAAAATAGAATTCAGAATTGATCTTCTCTCTGATAGACTGTCTACTTTTATTCTTCCGTATTGTATGGCCCCCGAAAAACTTAAGGAGTTGAAAGAGAAACTCAAAGATCTTCTTGATAAGGGTTTTATAAGGCCTAGTGTGTCTCCTTGGGGTGCACCCATTCTATTCGTTCGAAAGAAAGATGGTTCATTGTGCATGTGCATTGACTATCAGCAGCTCAACAAGGTCACAGTCAAGAACAAGTACTATCTTCCTAGAATTGATGACCTATTTGATCAGCTGCAAGGTGCCAGTTATTTCTCGAAAATAGACTTGAGATCCAGTTATCACCAGCTTTAAGTCAGGGAGTGCAACATTCCAAAGATAGCTTTTTGCACCTGTTATGGTCATTTTTAGTTTCTGGTCATGTCCTTTGGACTAACAAATGCCCCAGCCACTTTTATGAACCTCATGAATCGGTGTTCAAAAATTACCTGGATATGTTTGTTATTGTGTTCATAAATGATATTGTTGTATACTCTTGAACTGAGAACGACCATGCAGATCATCTCTGAATAGTCTTGCAAACCCTTAGATATTGGCCCTTCCAAATAGTGTCGATAACTATGTCTGTAATGTGACGCTTCTAGAGTTTGGGTTGCGTATTAATTCAGAAAGGTAAGTTTATGATAAGAATTACCTGACCCATGACCTCGAGTTAGCTGCAGTAGTTTTTGCCTTAAAAATTTGGAGACACTACCTGTACTGTGTTTATGTTGATGTCTTTATGGATCACAAGAGTTTACAGTATGTGTTTACTCAGAGAGAGTTGAACCTTCGATAGAGGTGATGGTTAGAATTGCTAAAGTACTATGATATGAATGTGCTGCATCACCCAGGCAAGGCTAATGTGGTGGCAGATGCCCTTAGTAGATTGTCCATGGGCAGTGTAGCGCATATAGAATAAGATAAGAAAGAGTTGGCCCGCGAAGTACATCATTTAGCTAGGTTAGGTGTTTTATTGCTTGACTCAGCTGAGGGTAATGTTTGGGTTTAGAGTAGTTCTGAATCTTCCCTAGTTTTGAAAGTGAAGGAGAAACAGGACATGGATTCTCATTTGATCAAACTGAAAGAGTCAGTTAAAGAGCAAAAGTTGAACGTCTTCTCCCAAGGAGGACAAGTTGTATTGATATTTCAGAATAGATTATGTGTGCCAGATGTTGATAATTTAAGGCAGGGAATTATGGCTAAAACGGATGGCACGCGATATTCTATTCATCCAGATGCTACCAAGATGTACCACGATTTGCGGGAAATTTATTGGTGGAATGGTATGAAAAAGGATAAATTAAAGTTCGTAGAGAAGTGTTCAACTTGCCAACAGGTTAAGATAGAACACCAAAGACCCGGTGGAATGATGAAAGAATTCAGTATCCCTACTTGGAAGTGGGAGGAAGTGAATATAGATTTTGTGACTGGTTTACCTCCTTCTCGACGACGTCATGATTAATTTGGGTCGTTGTGACAGGTTAACTAAGTCAGCACATTTTTTGCCAGTACATACATCTTTCACCACTGACGACTATGCTAAGCTATACCTTTGAGAGTTAGTCAGGTTGCATGGTGTTCTATTGTTTATCATCTCCGATAGAGGTAACCAATTTACTTCTTAGTTTTAGAGAGCCTTCTAGAAGGGTCTTGGCACCCAAGTTCATCTTAGCTCTTCTTTTCATCCGCAGACAGACGGTCAAGATGAGAGGACGATCCAGACTTTGGAGGATATATTGAGGGCATGTGTTCTTGATTTCAAAGAAAGTTGGGATGAACAATAGTCATTGATTTAATTTTCTTACAACAATTGTTTTCATGCTAGTATTGGAATGGCTCTATTTGAAGCTTTGTATGGGAGAAGATATAGATCACCCATAGGTTGGTTAAATATGGGTGAAGCTGCTGCGATTGGACCTGATGCTGTGTTCGAGGCTATGGAGAAAGTTAAGTTGATTTGAGAGAGTTTGAAGACAGCCCAAAGTCATCAGAAGTTGTATGCAGATGTAAGAAAACGAGCCCTTGAGTTTGAAGTTGGTGATCTAGTGTATTTGAAAATTTCACCCATGAAAGAGGTGAAAAGATTTGGAAAGAAAGGGAAGCTTAGATCCTGATATATAGACCCTTATAGAGTTTTGAATCATGTTGGGAAATAAGCTTATGAGATTGAGTTGCCTGCAGAGTTGTCAGTAGTCCATCCTGTATTTCATGTTTCTATGGTCAAAAAACACATTGGTGATTCTTTTGTTGTTGATCCATCAGAGATCTTCGATGTTCGAGATAGTCTTTCTTATGATGAAGTTTCAGTCGAAATCCTAGATTATCAAGTCCAAAGACTAAGGAACAAAGAAGTTCCCTTGGTTAAAGTTTTATGGCAAAATCAATCAGTCGAGGGTGCTACTTGGGAAGAAGATGCAGATATGCGAGCCAGTTGCCCTCATCTCTTCTCCACGAGTTCAAATCAAGCCGAAGGTACTATTCTTCACGAATTTAGTTATGCATTCAGCTATATGGTTACTCTCTCTATGATTCATGCATTCTGTGCAGTACTCAAAAGTTTAGAGTAAAGAAAGCCCTTTGAGTGGGTCATTCCATCTGTGCGTCCTTATTTTCTCTTGTTCTTAACCTATCTAGAAACATTAGAGGGAGAATGTTTCCAAAGGGGAGATATTGCAATACCCCGATCGTTCCTTAACCCTAAATTAGTCTTTTGAGTGGATAGGGGTGGCTTCTAAAGTTATTGATGTTTATATTGTATTGTATTTCACTAATTTCTACTTTTGTCATGTAGAGCATTGAATAATCTTTCCATCGATACCAATTTTATCTAAATTCGACATCGGATGAAGAATTATGGCCATTTTACTAAGCGATGTCAGAATCGCCCAAGCCTGAAGGTAGACCTGAAGGACCACCAAGTCCTTGGTGAACCATCAATTGTCCCTTCATGCCAAGGTAGTAACCCCATTTTCTGGCCATCCTGCAATGGCCAAAATAATGGGCCACCAAAAATTTGATGGACCGTCAAGGGGACCATCAAGTTGAGGTAGAATGTCCCATTTCTGGCCTCCGAGTAATGAGCGATCTGGTGGACCATCAGTTTCCTGATTGATCGTCACTTCTATCATCATGTCGAGGAAGGATGTCCTAGTTTTGGCACTCAAGTGACAAACGATCTGGTGGACTATCAGTTCCTCTGACGGACCATTCGTTTGACCGTCACAAACCCGATCGACAATTTTTATAACTCATTTTTTTAGGGGCATTTTGGTCATTTCTGCCCGTTTTTGTCTTGTATATATATATATCTAAGTAGAGAAGAGAAGTTTATTTTTTCTCCTTTCTCTTCCATAACCCTCTAGAATCTAGGGTTTCTTCCAATATTCTAAATCAAATATTCTCCAAGGAATTCAAGAATTTTCAAAAGATTTCACCAAGTTGTTCAAGAATTAAGTTCTCCAAGTCAAAGGCACCAAGAAACTTAGCTCAAAAGTGTAAAGAAGAGTTTCCAATAAAGCTTGTTCATCTTCAAAATCATAATCCAAGGTATGTGGGGTTTGAACAAGAACACTTCTTTCGTTCTTGTGCCTAAAGATTTAATTTCTATTGAATTTCATGATTTTTGCAAATTGGGTTTATCCCCAAATTACTTTATCAAGGATTTATGAGATTTGAGCTAAACAAGATTGACCTATATGACTACTTCATTTTCCTATTTCTTAAATTGAGAATTTATGCTTTTTCATGAGAAGTTTGACTATTGAATATATATTGATATTTAGCTTGAAGGTCAAGAACGAGTTCTATTATGTTTTCTTAAAGTTTTGATACTTGATATGATTTGATAAGCAAGTGTACGTGAAGATGAGAAAGATTATTTTGAGATTGAGTCGAGTTAGGAATCCACAAGTTGATTATGATTCATAAATGAGATATATATTAATATTTTGGTCTTCGTGATAGACCCTTGAGTTGATTAAGGTAGATTTCCTAACGTGTTCTGAGCTTAAGTCTGGGAGTAGTATTTAGCACCAAGCAAAAAGTATGGGTTTAGTGCATCCTACTTCCCCAAAACTATGTGCCGCCGTAGGATTAATATTAAGGGCCAAAGGCCAAGACAGTGATCACTAAAGTTAAGATTCTACTCCGATGGCAAGGATAGAACAGCTCTCCCCAACGTGGGCAAGATGCTGGACTCCATGAAAGCTTATATGGTTTATGTCTGTTAAAAGAAACTCCCAAGTCCATAATTGTTAAGTTTCTTAAGACACCAAATCACTCTAAGTCTTAAGTCAAAGAGTTTCGAGTTGAGTCCAATGGTTTATGAGATTTATAAAGCTTGTGTTATTAATGATGATTTATAGAAAACATGTTCAGGTAACTCAAGCAAAGAGAGTCATTATTATCAGTATGCACGATTTTTCTTATACATTAACGATATTATCTAAATGTTGCCTGCACCCCCACATATTCAGTACATTCCCAAGTATTGATTCCCATATTCTTCTATGATTTATATTTCCTCGTGATGTAGGTTCAGGTGCTCAGTCTCAGTAGCGATAGTGATATTTGAGTACCTCCATCTACCCTTCTGCAGTTGGTGAGTCCTCATGGTTCAAAGATGTAGGTCCCTGATTTTGTCATGTTGGTAGATGGTTATTTCCTTTTAGTTCAGTGCGAGTCAGTTGGGGACCTATCCTAATGGCTCCTCAGTCTTATGTAGTAGAGGCCTTGTCAGACTAGAGTACTAGTATGTACAGAACTGCAGCATTTTGATTATACAGGATAGTATTTCTTTTTATTCTAGTATGTTCATGACATGATTATTCTAAATTATTACAGCATGATTTTCGTCATAGTGAGTTATAGAAGTGAAGATAGGCTTAGAGGGTTAGCTTGAGGCCGTATGTGGCCTTAAGCACCATGTGACATCCCAGGATAGGATCTTGGGGTGTTATAAGCTTGGTATCAGAGCCTAAGGTTTAAGGAATCCTAGGGAGTCTGACAAGCCGCGTTACGTAGAGTCTTGATCATCAGTATGTAGAGTACCACATCTATGAGCAAGAGGCTACAAGACGTTTTAGGAAAAGTCATTTTTTCTTTCAAAACTCTATCGTACAAATGACTATTTCTCTCTACTATTAATTTGTGCTCTCTTATGATAGAAAATGCCTCCTCGTAGAGCTTGCATAAACTACGAACAATCTTAACCCATTAACCTCTTGAACAAGCATATGTCGCATACATAATTCCAGTCGGCTTTTCAGGTGCTAGCCCAGGCAGTTACCGCCTCAAGCCAACACCCAGGCTACTGTTCTACCTCTACAAGGGAATAATTCTACTACAGCTCGAGTTTGTGACTTTTTGCGGATGAATCCATCTGAGTTCTATGGGTCGAAGGTAGGTTAAGACCCATAAATGTATTTAGATGAAGTAAGAAAGATCACTCAAATTATGCACGTGACTGATGAGGATAGTGTTGAATTGTCTTCCTATTAAATGAAAGATGTTGCATCTGATTAGGTGGAGATGTGGAGGAAGAGTAGAGGGGATAATGCCGCTCCCATGACTTGGCAGTTATTTTAGGACGCGTTCTTAGACAATTCTTTCCCTCGGAGCTGAGGGAAACAAAATTAGAAGAATTTATGAACTTGAGACAGGTCCCCATGATAGTTAAGGAGTATTGTCTTAAATATAACCATTCATCTAAGTATGCTCCCGGTATGATGGCTGATTCTAGAACCAGTATGAGTAAGTTTTTGGCTGGTGTGTTGGGTTATGTTGTGAAAGAGTGTAGATCTGCTATGCTTAATAGGGACGTAGATCTTTCTAGATTAATGATACATGCTCAATATATTAAAATGGACAAGGTGAAAGAGAAAGATAGAGTGAGAGGGAATAAGAGGGTTAGATTAGGACTGCAGGGGTATAGTTAGATTAGATTTTCTAAAAGGATCCGCCCTCAGTTTTAGATTCATTCTCATGTGCCAGTGCCTTTATCATCTAATGCTCCCGCACCCAGAGTTAGACATGAGCAAGGTAATAGGCCTACTGTGTCCATATCTCAGGACAGTGTGAGTAATAGACCTAACTATTCCCCATGTGCTAAGTGTGGTAGGACGCATCCCGGAGAGTGTATTGATGAGCAGAGAGGTTGTTTTGGTTATGGCAAGTTGGGCAACAGACTCAGAGATTGTCCATATGTTAGACAGGTGAGTCGTGATTTTCGTCCCCAGAGCCAGGCTATTAGTGCTCCAGGCCTTTTAGTTCATACTACTCCTCCTCAGGGTGCCTTTTTTAGTACTGCCGGTAGTCAGCACCATAATTACTTTTATGCTATACCACCCCACCAGGAGCAGAAGGATTCACCATATATTGTTACTGGTATACTTCGTGTATTTCATTTTGATGTGTATGTGTTGATAGACCCTAGGAGAAGTCTTTCCTATGTGACTCCGCTAGTGACCGTGAATTTTGAGATCAATGCTGAAAAGATTCCTGAGCCTTTTCTAGTTTCTACCCCAGTAGGTGAATCTGCAATTTCTAAGTAAGTATATAAGAAGTGTCCTATCACTGTCCTTTAAAGAGTTATGTTTGCAGATTTGATTGTGCTAGACATGGTTGATTTTGACATTATTCTGGGTATGAATTGGCTTTACTGTTGTTATGTGTCTATAGACTGTCGTACCCGTGTAGTCAAATTTTAGTTTCCTAATGAGCCAGCCTTTGAGTGGTCCAAATATTCTATATCTCCTAAAAGTCATTTCATATCCTATCTTAAAGCTAGGAAATTGATATCCATGGGTTGTATGTATCATTTAGTTCGAGTTAAAGACACCAAGTTTGAGACTCCAACTATTCAGTCTATTAGTGTTGTCAATGAGTTTCTTGATATTTTCTCAAAAGATCTCCCAGGGGTACCTCCCGATAGAGAGATAGAATTCAGAATTAATCTTCTCACTGATATACAGCCTATTTCTATTCCTCCGTATCGTATGGCCCCCGCAGAACTTAAGGAGTTGAAAGAGCAACTCAAAGATCTTCTTGATAAGTGTTTTATAAGGCACAGTATGTCTCCTTGGGGTATACCCATTCTATTCGTGTGAAAGAAAGATGGTTCATTGTATATGTGCATTGACTATCATCAGTTCAACAAGATCACAGTTAAGAACAAGTACCCTCTTCCTAAATTGATGACCTATTTGATTAGCTGCAAGGTGTCAGTTGTTTCTCAAAAATAGACTTGAGATCCGGTTATCACCAGCTTAAAGTCAGGGAGTGCGATATTCCAAAGATAGCTTTTTGCACCCGTTATAGTCATTTTGAGTTCCTGGTCATGTCTTTCGGGCTAACAAATGCCCCAGCCGCTTTTATGGACCTCATGAATCGGTTATTGAAAAATTACCAAATGTGTTTGTTATTGTATTCATAGATGATATTCTTGTATACTCCCAAACTGAGAACGACTATGCAGATCATCTCCGAATAGTCTTGTAAACCCTTAGAGATCATAAACTATTTACTAAACTTGGCAAGTGCAAATTTTGGCTAAGGTCGGCTGCTTTTATGGGTCGTATTATTTGTTCTGAAGGTATTCAAGTTGATCCTCAAAAGATAGAAGCTGTAAAGAATATGCCTAGACCTATTTACCCATCTGATATTAGTAGTTTCTTGGGTCTAGCTGGCTACTACCGTCATTTTGTCGAAGGTTTCTCTTCCATTGTTTCTCCTTTGACCCGGTAGACCCAAAAGAAAGTTAAATTTCTGTGGTGTAATGTTTGCGAGAAGAGTTTTTAGGAGTTGAAGATTCGACTCACTTCGGCCCCTATATTGGCCCTTCTAAATAGTGTCGATGACTGTTTGGTGTACAGTAATTCCTCTAGAGTTGGTTTTGGTTGAGTATTAATGCAGAAGGGTAAGGTTATAGCCTATCCCTCCAGGCAGTTGAAGCTGTATGAGAAGAATTACCCAACCCATGACCTCGAGTTAGATGCAGTGGTGTTTTCCTTTAAAATTTGAAGATACTACCTATACGGTGTTTATGTTGATGTCTTTACGGATCACAAGAGTTTACTGTATATGTTTACTCAAAGATAGTTAAACCTTCGGCAGAAACAATGGTTAGAATTGCTAAAGGACTATGATATAAATGTGTTGTATCACCCGGGCAAGGCCAATGTAGTGGCTGATGCCCTTAGCAGATCGTCCATGGGAAGTGTAGTGCATATAGAAGAAGATAAGAAGGATTTGGCCTATGAAGTGCATCATTTGGCTAGGTTAGGTGTTAGATTGCTTGACTTAGCAGAGGGTAATGTTTGGGTTCAGAGTATTTCTGAATCTTCCCTAGTTTCGAAAGTAAAGTAGAAACAGGACATGGATTGTCATTAGATCGAACTGAAAAAGTCAGTTAAAGACCGAAAGGTGAAGGTCTTCTCCCAAGGGGGAGATAGTGTATTGAGATTTCATAATAGATTATGTGTTCCTGATGTTGATAATTTAAGGCAGAGAATTATGGCTGAAGCACATGGCGCGCGATATTGTATTCATCCCGTGCTACCAAGATACCATGATTTGCGGGAAATTTATTGGTGGAATGGTATGAAAAATGATACAGTAAAGTTCGTAGAGTAGTGTAAACTTGCCAACAAGTTAAGATAGAACACCAAAGACCCAGTGAAATGATGCAAGAATTCAGTATCCCTACTTGGAAGTGGAGGAAGTGAATATGGATTTTGTGACTGGTTTACCTCCTTCTCGACGTCGTCATGATTCGATTTTGGTGGTTGTAGACAAGTTGACTAAGTTAGCATATTTTCTGCCAGTACATACATCTTTCACCACTGAGGACTATACTAAGCTATACCTTCGAGAGTTAGTCAGGTTGTATGGATTTCCATTGTCTATCATTTCCGATAGAGGTACTTAATTAACTTCTCAATTTTGGAGAGCCTTCTAGAAGGGTCTTGGCACCCAAGTTCATCTTTGCTCTATTTTTCATCTGCAGACAGACGGTCAGGCTGAGAGGACTATCCAGACTTTGGAGGATAATGAACATTTTCCGTTGATTGAATTTGCTTACAACAATAGTTTTCATGCTAGTATTGGAATGGCGCTATTTAAATCTTTGTATGGAATAAGATTTAAATCGCTCATAGGTTGGTTCGAAGTGGGTGAAGCTGCTGTGATTGGACCTGATGTTGTGTTCGAGGTAATAGAGCAAGTTAAGTTGATTCGGGAGAGGTTGAAGATAGCCCAGTGTCATCAGAGTTATATACATATGTAAGAAGACAAGCCCTTGAGTTTTAAGTTGGTGATCTGGTGTATTTGAAAATTTCACCCATGAAAGGGATGAAAAGATTTGGAAAGAAAGGGATGCTTAGTCCATGATATATAGTCCCTTATAGAGTTTTGAATTGTGTTGGGAAACTAGCTTATGAGATTGAGTTACCTGCAGAGTTGTCAGCTGTCCATCCTGTATTTCATGTTTCTATTGTCAAAAAACACATTGGTGATTCTGTTGTTGTTGATCCATTAGAGAGCTTCGATTTTTGAGATAGTCTTTCTTATGATGAAGTTCTAGTCGTGATCCTAGATTATCAAGTCCGAAGATTAAGGAACAAGGAAGTTCCCTTGGTAAAAAATTTATGGCGAAATCAATCAGTCTAGGGTGCTACTTGGGAAGCAGAAGCAGATATGCGAGCCAGTTACCCTCATCGCTTCTTCATGAGTTCAAACCAATCCAAAGGTACTATTCTTTCTCAATTAGGTTGTGCATTCTGCTATATGGTTACTCTCTCTATGATTCGTGCATTCTGTGCAGTACTCAAAAGTTTAGAGTAAAGTAAGACCTCCGATTGGGTCATTCTAGCTGTGCGTCCTCATTTTCTCTTGTTCTTGACCTATCTGGCAACATTCGAGGAATAATGTTTCCAAGGCGGAGATATTGTAATACCCCGATCGTTCCTTAAGTTGAAATTTGTGTTTGAGTTGATAGGGGTGGCTTCCAAAGTTATTTATTTTTATAATGCATTGTATTTCTCTAATTTCTAGTTTTTTTCATGTAGATCATTGAATAATATTTCCATCGATACCAATTTCATCGAAATCCGACATCGGACGAGGAAGTTATGGTCGTTTTACTAAGCGATGTTGGAATCGCCCAGGCCTGATGGTAGACCTGAAGGACCACCAAGTCCTTGGTGGACAGTCAATTGTCCCGTCAAGCCAAGGCAGTAACCTCTTTTTCTATCCATAGTGTGATGGCCAAAATAGTGGGCTGCCAAAATTTTGACGGACCATCAAGGGGACCGTTAGGTCAAGGCAGAATTTCCCTTTTCTGGCCCCCAAGTAACGGGGGATCTGGTGGACTGTCAGTTTCCTGACGGATTTTCACTTCAACCGTCACATTGAGGCAAAATGTCCTAGTTTTGGCACTCGATTGATGGACGATCTGATGGACCGTTAGTTCGGCCATAACAGACCCAATCAAAAAAAATTTTAACTCATTTTTTAGGGGCATTTTGGTCATTTCTGCCCATTTTTGTCTTGTATATATATATCTAAGTAGAGAAGAGAAGTTCATTTTTTTCTCCTTTATCTTCCATAACCCACTAGAATCTATGGTTGCTTCCAAAATCCTAAATCAAATCTTCTCCAAGAAATTCAATAATTTTCCAAAGATTTCACCAAGTTGTTCAAGAATTAAGTTCTCCAAGTCAAAGGCACCAAGAAACTTAGCTCAAAAGTGTAAAGAAGAGTTTCCAATGAAGCTTGTTCATCTTAAAAATCATAATTCAAGGTAGGTGGGGTTTGAACAAGAACACTTCTTTCGTTCTTCTGCACAAAGATTTAATTTCTATTGAATTTCATGATTTTTGCAAAGTGGGTTTATACCCAAATTACTTTATCAAGGATTTATGAGATTTGAGCTAAACAAGATTGACATATATGACTACTTCATTGTCCTATTTCTTAAATTGAGAATTAATGCTTTTCCATGAGAAGTTTGACTATTGAATATATATTGATATTTAGCTTGAAGGTCAAGAATGAGTTCTATGATGTTTTCTTGAAGTTTTGATGCTTGATATCATTTGATAAGAAAGTGTACTTGAAGATGAGAAAGATTATTTTGAGATTGAGTCGAGTTAGGAATCCACAAGTTGATTATGATTCATAAATGATATATAAATTTATATTTTGGTCTTCTTGATAGACCCTTGAGTTGATTAAGCTGGATTTCCTTACGCGTTCTGAGCTTAAGTCTGGGAGTAGTATGTAGCACCGAGTGGGAAGTGTGGGTTTAGTACACCCTACTTCCCTTGAACTACGTGCCACTGTAAGATTAAGATTAAGGGCCAAAGGCCAAGATAGTGATCACTAAAGTTAAGGTTCTACACCAATGGCAAGGATAGAACAGCTCTCCCCAATGTGGGCAAGACGTTGGATTCCATGAAATCTCACATAGTTTATGTCGGTTATAAGAAAGTCCCAAGTCCATAATAATTAGGTTTCTTGAGACACCAAGTCATTCTAAGTCTTAAGTCAAAGAGTTTCAAGTCGAGTCCAATGGTTTTTGAGATTTGTGAAGCATGTGTTATTAATGATGATTTATGGAAAACATGCTCAGGTAACTTAAGCAAAGAGAGTCATTATTATCAGTATGCATGATTTTTCTTATACATTTGCGATATTATCTAAATGTTGCCTGTACCCCCACATATTCAGTACATTCCCAAGTACTGATTCCCATACTCTTCTATGTTCTATATTTCCTCGTGATATAGGTTCAGGTGCTCAGTCTTAGCATGGACAGTGACCTTTGAGTATCTTCATCTACCCTTCTGCAGGTTGTGAGTCCTCATGGTTCAAGGACCTAGGTCCCTGATTTTGTCATGTTGGTAGATAGTTGTTTACTTTCAGTTCATTGCGAGTCAGTTGAGGACCTGTCCTAATGGCTCCTCAGTCTTATGTAGTAAAGGCCTTGTCAGAATAGAGTACCAGTGTGTACAGAACTGCAGTATTTTGATTATGCAGGACAGTATTTCTTTGTATTCTAGTATGTTCATGACATTATTATTCTTCCTTATTACAGTGTGATTATCCTCATAGTGAGTTATAGAATTAAAGACAGGCTTAGAGGGTTAGCTTGAGGCCGCATGTGGCCTTAAGCACCGTGTGACATCCCGGGATGGGATCTTGGGGCGTTACACCCTTTTTGATGATGGGAAACCCATACTCAATTTTTCACAGGATTCGCAACTTACATGCTAGCCTCGCAACCTCCTCCTGTCACTGATACCAAAGCATCTACTACTTCCCGCTATTAATGATACCTAACACGCTTACATTCCCCCTGTATGTAGGGACCTGGTCCCTGAAACAACCTATACTCTACCTCATCTTCCTTGTTTTTGACATCATCAAAGAGATAAAATAGTAAACCAAGTAAAAATAGCACAAGTGTTAAAACATGGCCATTGAGGCCACACTAACATCAACTACAAAAACATACCCAGTGTATTCCCACAAAGTGGTTTCTGGGGAGGATAAAGTATACGCAGTCCATACCACTAGCTCAACAAAAGTAAAGAGGCTATTTCTAATAGAACCCCAGCTCAGGACATATAACAATATAACAATCAAAACACAAAAGCATACAACAAGATGGGACAACACACTACTAGATACTAAAGGAAATAAGATACCCATAAGGTACTACTATAAACTATCTATCTAAAGTCATAGACATCTCTAAAACACCATAAACAAGAAACTCCATGCACAGATACAAAAAGGGCACCCTTTTCTTCTACAGTGGCTGAACTCCTACCCACTAACCATTTACCTAATTTGAGTCCTCCACACCTTCCTTCAAGGGCCATGTCCTTCGTAAGCTGTAACTGCTCTATATCATACCTAATCATCTCCCTCCAGTACTTATTCAGCCTACCTCTACCCCGCATAAAACCATCCATGGCTAGCCACTCATACCTATGTACTAGAGCATCCATGCACTTTCTTATCACATGCCCAAACCATTACAACCTCACTTCTCGCATCTTGTCCTCCACCAAAGCCACTCCACTTTCTCTTAAAGAATTTCCTTTCTATGCCTATCTTTCTTGGTAAGTTCATACATCTATCGTAACATCATCATCTATGCCACCTTTAACTTTTAGATATAGGATTTCTTAACTGGCCAACACTCTACTTCATACAACATAACTGATTGAACTACTACTTTGTAAAACTAACCTAAAAGCTTAGGAGGAACCATTTTGTCACTTAAGACTTCCAAAGAGAACCTCCACTTCAACCAACCTGCACTAATATGGTTTGTTACAACCTCATCAATCTCATTAATTTCTCTGAATCATAGACTCAATATACTTGAAACTCTCCCTCTTTTGAATAACCCAAGAAGCCAGCTTAACTACCACACTAGCCTCATGCGACAAATCACTAAACTTATATTTCAAGTACTCTATCTTGGTCTTGCTCAACCTAAATCCTTTAGACTCAACGGTCTTCCTTCAAACCTCCAACATATCATTAACTCATCCCCGATTCTCATCAATTAGAACAATATCATCAAAAAAGAACCTCCTCTTAAATATGCCATGTCAAAAAATCCACCACCTAGGTATATAAAAGTGGGCTAAGAGTCAATCCATAGTGCAACCCTATCAAAATAAGAAAAGGTTATGAATACCCTCCCACCATACTCACACAAGTCTTTGCTCCATCTTACTTGTCTTGAATCAACCTCATATATGCCACAGACACCCCTCTAGCCTCCATTACCTTCACAAAATCTCTCTGGGAACTTTGTCATAAGACTTCTTAAGATCAATAAACACCATGTTCAAGTCATTTCTTCTTTTCCTAAACTACTCCACTGATCTCTTCATGAGGTAAATGGCCTCAATATTTGAATGAACTAGCATGAAATCAAACTGATTCTTGAAAATAGTCATGATCCTCCTTAAATTTTACTCTACCATCCTATCCCAAACCTTTATAGTATGACTCAATAACTTGATACCCCTATAGTTGTTACAAATCTTAATGTCCCTCTTGTTCTTATATAATGGAATTTTCGTACTCCATCTTTAATCTATGGGTATCTTTGCTTCCTTAAAAATGATGATAAGTAACCTTGTCAGCCACTCTATATCTGCCTCACCAATGCTCTTCCAAAAATCTATCCAAATCTCATTTGGACCACTCGTCCTACCTCTACGCATCCTGTAAATAGCCCTTTTTACCTCTTCAACCTTGATATACCTACAATAACCATAATCTCAACAACACTATGAATTATCCAAGTCCCCTAGCACAAAAACTTTATGACCAATGTCATTAGAAAGAATATTGAAATAGGATTGTTATTGCTTACTAATGAAGGCATCCTCAACCAATACGTTGTCATTCTCTACCTTGATGAACTTTACTTAATCTATGTCATTCAACCTCTACTCACTGGACTTGGAAAGACTATACAACCTCCTATCCCAAACATTCTCCTCTAATTATGCATATAAACTCTCAAAATTTATTGTCTTAGCTATCGTAGCCACTAACTAAGCCTCTCTCCTAGCTAACTTATTCTCTTCCCTATTCGTCAGCTTCTCCTCGTTATTTTTACTCTTAAAAAATTTATCATTGGATACCTTCTTAGATCCACCTTCTTTTTAACTTCTTCATTCCACCACCACTCCACCCGATGCTTGTCAAATCGGCCTCATAAAATACCCAACACCTCTTTAGCAGTCTCCCTAATGTAACTAGCTGTCGTCTCCCACATATTATCCAAATCCTCTCTACCTTTCCAAGACCCCATAGTCATTATCTTATCTCCTATTTCTAAAGCACTGGCCAAAGTCATGCTACCCTACTTAATTCTGGGCCAGTCCTCCATACCCCTCTTTTTTCTACCTATTTTGATTACCAAGTCCATCACCAACAACTTATGTTGGGCCAAAAGATTGTCACTAGGTAACTTTATAGTCTTTACAAATCACTCTATCACCCTTCCTAAGGATCAAAATGTCTATTTGGGTCTTGATCACCAAACTATGAAAGGTAATAAAGTCCACCACTATAATACCTTATTCTTTTCTTATCCCCATTTAACTCTTAACGTATAAAGGGTTAACTTTAAAAGGGAATAACTCTTGATTCTTGTTTAATTTTCCAGTTCTAGACCCACCAAATTGTAGCTAGTTGAATCAGCTTTCCAACAATACCAACTTTGCTTAAATTCAATACCCGATTGAGAAGTTATGACATTTTTAGTGAGAAGAAGTAGGCCATGATAGTACCACATTGCAGTGGGGGCATATTCGCAATCATCCTCTTTCCAGTGAAGCACCACAATTACGTTGCATCGTGGTGAACTCCAAATTCCCATTCATCCTTTCCAGTAGCTCACCGCAATTGGCCAGTGTCGCGCCAGAAATTGTGGTGGAGCATGTACCGTATTGAAGAGGAGTGTAAATTCACATTCATCCATTTCTAGTGATGTAATACGATAGCACTACGTCGTGCCATGGTGTAAAATCAGGCTCATCCATTTCCAGTTCTAAACTTACAATTTCAAAGAGAATTTAGTCTTTTTCCCAAGCCCCAAGTCATGGAAAACAGAAGATTTAGGGTATTTGGGGAAACATATACTCATTATTCATCAATTTGCTCTCCAAAGAAACCCTAGAGTTTCAATTTCAAATCCCAAGAAAACTTAAATTCCACCATTCTTTTTCTAAGATAACCCAAAATTCAAGATTCCTAATTCAAGAACTTCAAGAATCAATCTTCAAAGGCACAAATAGGAACTGAAAGTTCAAGCTTCTTCATCTAGTCATCAATTAAGGTATGTGGGGTTTTTCAACAAGGATAATCCTTTCATCCTTATTCCCAAAATCAATTTTGAAGTTGATTTTTATATAAATTTACATAAGATTCAAATTAGGGTTTCTTCCCAATATTGCTATTTGCAAGATTATGAGATTACAAATGTTTTAGATATTGAATGGTATGTTTACTTTCGTATTTTCATGCGTATGATATAAATTTTTGGATTTCAAATTTGATTTATCATTATTCTCATTACTAAACATGAACATTATGACGTTTTGACATGAATTTGATGCATGGGTTACTAAGCCCTAGTTTGAATGTTGTTATTTCAAAAGATTATGCTTCTAAGCATCTCATGATTTGTTATATTCAGATTTTGAACAAAGATTTAATCTTTTGATCTCAGCTTAGATATGGAGTCCACTTTACAGATTTAGCTACAATATATAGTAAACAGATTTATCAGAGGTTTTCATTGTAAACCCTTATATTAGTTTTTAAAAATGGATTTCCAACAGAATAAGCATACAAATTAAAGGGAGTAGTATTTGGAACCGAGTTAGGTATGTTTCATGCCCCAGAACTACGAGCCAACATAGTTTTAGATTATCATATTATTCCCATTTCTATATGGATGACTGATACAGAGGTGATCACTTAGATTAGGTTATACTCCTTGACAAGAGTATGACACCTCTCCCCAATGTGAGGTTTTCCCATTAAGGAACTCGATGTTGGATACTATGATAGCTCACATAGTGTATGTCGATTAGAAGAATCTCCCTAATAATAAAGACTTTCAGAATAGTTTTTTTAAAGGTATTTCCCTACATCCTAATAGCAAAGACTTACAGAACAACTTTTAGAAACTAAGTGTAAAGGCTCACAGTTTTATTCTGATATAGCTTTACATATAACATTAGCTATGAAATTTTAGATTTCATAATTTAGTTTATAGATACAGAAGTGATTCCTTTCTACACTTAGACAGCATGATTTAAAGACAGAATACTAGTACAACTTTTAGAAACTAAATTTTATGACTCACTAGATTTATGCAGCATGTTTTGCTATTCATGATTATGATTTTTAGTTTTCAGAAACTCCAGCGTATGTGATTCATCTAAATTTAGCATGCATTCTTTTACAAATTTATAATAATATTGAGATATTGATTTACTTGTGCATTTACCCCTATATACTCAGTGCATTTCAAAAGTACTGATCCACATACACATCTATGTGATACATTGTTTAATAATGTAGTTACCAGTTCAGTTGTAGTCCATATGTAATGATCAAACAGTTGCAGATTCCAGTCAGCAGGTGATGAGTCTTCTTACTTTGGGGACTTCAGTTAGATGTTATTTATGTACTTTACTTTCTTACTCATGTGTATTGATTAGTTGTAGTTGGAGTCGCGTCCCAGCTATCTATAGTCAGTATAGTAGAGGCTTCATAGATGTCACTCAGAGTCAGTCATGTAATTTCAGTTTCGGTCTTTAATTTTATCAGAATATTAAAGTGTACACGTATTATATTTTTATTAGATTTCCTCATGATTATATTTTTGCAGAGTAAACTGGATCATTTTATACAGATTTAGATCAGTAACTTAACAGTATGTCAGTACAAGGGTTAGTTTGGGATCACTTGAGGTTTTAAGCTCCGTATGATGACTAGGAGGTAGTCTCGGGTCATTACAGCCACCTTCTTCAGGAAGCTCAAATTCACTACACACAACCCAAAATCCCTAGAAAAATCCAAAAGTAAAGCTTCTCCTTCATTTTATTCCTCGAAACTAAAATTTCATGCACATCATCATAACCTCTCAATACAAACCCAATATGTCCATTGAAATCCCATCTATTAAAAAACATCTCAGTGCTCGAGGAAGCCACACACCACTTCATCCAAACCCTCCCGAAAGATTTTTTTCTCCTCCCATCCAATCCTACTTATGAAGCATAGGCCCTAATAACATTCAATGTATACCCTCTAGTGACCAACTTAATCAACATTAAACTATCATTAGCATAGTTAACCTCCACCAGCTGCCCCCTAAGCTCTTCATCTTCAAATATACCTACCCTATTTCTATGCCTCATACTACTCAAGTACCACAACTTATACCTATCCATATCCCTCGCCTTAGAGCCTACCTATTTGGTTTCCTGGACACAAGCTATACTAATCATCCTCTTCCTAAGAATTTTAATGAGTTCTATGGACTTGACTTGAAGAGTCTCTATATTCCAAGATCTAACTCTCAACCTGGAAGCTCGCTTATCTCACCTAACCCTCACCCCCAACCCCAAACTCGAACTTAGACCTAACCCTAACCCATTTCTAGATCAAGACCTTACCCTCACCATCGACCCTCACTAAGAGAATAGAAAAAAAAGTGAGCAGATAGGTAAGGCTATAAAACAACAAATAAGGCTAAACAGATACAATAGTAATAAAGAATAAAATCTATAAAGAGGAATAAAAATCAACCACGTATACTAAAATCCACAAAATTAATATATTATAACACAAGTTTTGATAAACAACAATTAACAACAGAAACTACTACCCATAAGTAAGGAGAAAGTAACACTCTACTATAAATAGATAAGCTAGTCTCAACTAACTCATATTAAGTAACATGGAAACAAGAACTAGTAATCCCACAAGACCAGTCAAGATAATTAGATAAAAAAACAAGAGATAAATGACTGAAGTAGTTCGGAAACCTAGCCTAGATAAACTAAAATAGATAAAATGAGTTCATCTAAATTGAGGAGAAGGTGAAGTGAGGATGTTTTCTTGATCGGTTTATTAGATTCTGACAAGTTAGTTGAGAAATTGGTTGCCAAAATTTTTCTACCATTATCTTTACCTACTAATGGTACAACCCCTAAACTAAATTTAGGGAAAATGACCTGGTAACGAAAAAACATCCTCGTCGAAATCTTGATGTCATAGCCTAAGAAATGTGTCAGATTTGGACTTGTAGTACCTTTAAAGGATTAGAAAGAAAACAAAAGAGAGATAACTGGAGATGGGTAAATGTATTTAATAAGTCATCAAAATTTTTTTAAATTTCCAAAAATGAGTCACAAAAAAATAGTGGTGTCAGTGGTGGCGAGATATGAAGTCAACAAAAATCAAACTATCCTAGTCGCCGAAGAACCATTTCAAAGAGATTGATAAGTTAAAAATCTCTAATAAAGTAAATTGGATTTGGGTCAGTGGTGTTTTTTGGGATGCACGAATGAATCATATATAGGGTTCTGATGGCTGAAGAGAAAGAAAGAGAAAGATATCCATTAAGTAGCAGGAAAATGAGTTGCTGAGAAATGATGGTGCCTAAGATAAAAAAAATGATGTCACCAAAACACATAAAATTCATTGATCACCCAAGTTAGCATCATACATAATACATCATCCATAAAAAAGTATTATAAAACCAAGAGAGGGAAATACCATTAAATAGAACAAGAATAGATAGGACGTATTGAGAAATAGGACACGGGAACTAAAATAATAGGGCTTAATGGGATTGAAACAATGGGGCTTACAAAAGTCAGGGTACAAACAGGATAGAGTTGAACCAACATTAGTTAGAAAGACCAAATTGGAGATTGGATAATTGACAGAGGAGAAAGGTGATTCTTTCCTTTTCTGCAACATAATTTCTCAAAACTTATTGAGTTAGCTTCTCAACTTTTGTTTCCAATTGCTTGACCTTGGCATGCATCATATCATTTTAAGATTTGATACCCTCATTCCCACTTGTTCCCTTCTCATATTCCTTCAGATTAGTAGACTTTGAATTTACTCCATTGCATCTAGGGATGCATTTATTCTCCTCTAATATAGACACTGCAATCATTTTCTTAATTGCCCCTTCCTTTCCAGGCCCACATTGAACCTCAAAGTATGCAAATACCCTATTTAACAAAAACCCATAATCTAAGACATATTTACTAACCTTGGTTATCATAACTTTGTGCATGTGTTTAATGATACTAGCAAGGCGGTTTACTTGCTTAAACTTAGCCAAAACTTCCATAAGGAATAGGTCGACGCTTGTGACATATTTATGTTTCTCAGATCTAGGAAGAAGGTCTTTGTTAACCAATTTAAATAGGAGTTAAAATTATCCTTTCAAGGACTTGTTTGTCACATTCTTAATGATCAAATCATCCAGCTTCTAATAGAGCTTTAAAAACTTTTCAAACCCACTCTTATCCTTCAGAGACATGGTCCCTTTAGTGGGCACTCCTAACATTTCTACCAGCATTTGCTCTTCTAGAGCAATGTTTACATCATTAACTTGCATTGTAAGATACAATCTTATCTGAGAAAGTAAGGTTGTGGTAAAACATCCTCATCTTCTTTTTATGAAAAGTGGGCATTGGAGGATCAAATAAATGCTTCCAACTCTATTATGCCCCCAATATGTTTGACAAAATTCTTATATAGATATGTTCATTGCATTGACTACTTTAATGGAATTCTTGTATGTTATAAAACTTGGTAAAGGAATTATGCATGGTTTAAATAGTTTAGAAAGACTAAAGGATAATTGGTTATGCTAGTGGGGATCATAGAAGTATCCTAAGTGGTTTAATATGATAAATAGAAGGGCGCTTAAAAGTCCCCTTAAACCTATAAATGGTTGGCTATGGATGATACTTGCAAGTAAAGGTTGGTATGACAATACCAATATCAATGGCCTAGTTAAAAAATGGATAATGGTTTGGTTATTTAGAAATTAGTTTTAATCGCGCAATAATGGTAGGATGTGTAGCAAAGTCATGGAAGGTGTAGGTCCTGAGGGATAAAAACTAGAAACTCATATTTGTCGATATGAGGTTGGTCTTGGTGACTATGTGCATTATGTCATACTTTATTTTACGATGTACTAGTCATCCCATAGGATACTTCCCTAACCGTGCGGCTACATGCACTGGGGATCTTTTAGCAGGGAGAGCTAAACCTATATAGCCCATGGGTAGTTTAGGACGTCAAAGCTACACTGCCAAGGTAAAGATTTTAAAGGTAGGCTAAACTCGGTCCCTTTGCCTGACATGGTTATACATACATATATATATATATATATATATGTGTTTGGTTGTGTGCATATGGATGGTTTTACTTGGCTTATAAATGGCATTATTTTATCCTTATCCTGAGATAATGTTAGCGATAATGCACGTAACGCCCCAAGTCTGTACCCCGGATGCTACATGGTGCTGATAATCCCAAAAGATCACAAGTTAGCCCATGAATGGTACCTCCTATAATAACTGAATAATAATACTGAAATATGAAAAAAAAAACATGTCATAAGGTTTAATATTGAAATAAAATTAAATGCGGTATAGTAATACTAAAACTGATATATCTATCTGAAAATACTCTAGTCTAAAAAGCCTTTAAACTATCTAAAATGTGGAGTTGATAGGACAAATCCCCAACTAACTCTGACTACTAAAATAAACTAAAATACTAAAATAATAATCATGTCCTTGAACTATGAGGACTCACCACTAACTCTGACGACTGAAGATATGAACTGCTAAGGGTGCTTGAGAGCCTGCGCGTCTAAACCTACAATATAAGACATCATAGTGTAAGATAAAAGTATGCATCAGTACTTTGAATGTACTGGTATGCTAAGTGAGGTAGGCTGAAATGCATGGGTTCATATGTATGAACAATACAAACTGAATGACATGAGTATAATTGGATGAGAGTATATGCATGAATATGTAAACTATAACTGAGATCGTGATAACACTGAATACTGAGTCTCAGTACTGATTAATAGTTATCTAAGTATACTGATACTTAATTACTGAAGACTGAATGACTGTATCTGACAGTCTTGATTCTGTTGAACTATACTGAGTTCTATACTGAACTGAGTGACTTTGTCTGACATTCCTAAATCTGTAGAACTGAATTGAGTTCTATATTAAGACTGAATCTGAAACTAAGACTATGGGAGGTAATCATCTAACTGGCATGCCCCTTTCTAAATAGATTTAGGGTCCAACCTGTGACCCCAGTCGTAAGGGTGTCAATAGCGTACCACGAGTAAAGACAAGCTAAGTCACCCTCATCTGGAAGGCTCTCTAAATGAGAATAGTGGTACCCTCAACTGGCAGGTAGATAACCTCATCCACCCTTATCTGGCAGGTTAATCTCTCAACCTACATTAGCTACGTAGTTCTATAACACAAGGACTAGTTCTAAGGATCACACCCTCTACTGGCAGGTGAGTCCCCATCTTGGGTTCACTCAGTGTTGAATCCTACTCCCAACTGAATAGACACTGGACTAATTTCTAAATTATTCTAAGATGGACTAAACTATTACTGATCATACTATATAACTAAGTTGAACTGAGTTCACTGGGTTCCGTGGACTGATGGAATAGTACCGAATTTTTTTAACTAAGTACTGTTGAGCTTTCCTGAGTTCTGTAATTGACTGAATTCTACTAATCGTGACATGACTAATACTATCCTAAGACTGACCATGGCTCTAGGTAATCAACTAAATTTTTGGGTATTAAATACCCCCAGGACTCAATAGCATAAATTATAAGACATGGCACAATCTTGAAACATGATAAATAACTACTAGATCATCATTCATTTATTGGGACATTCTAGAAAACACTTGCATGACATGAACTTGAATACATGCTAACATGATATAATTTCATTATTTAATTCTCATTAACAACTCATCAAACACTTGGAAGGCATTGTATATGAACAGAATAATAATCAACACATGAGCCTCACAATTTTAAGGCTTTAACATAAATTCACATGATACTACATACATAATAGTTATTTTTACATAATTCTTGCACTTAATCATGGAATAGAAATCTAATCAACACTATAATTATGAATACACTTGAATCCAATTCATGGAAAACATGAAATCAAGCTACTTGAAGATTAAAAGAGTTTGTTGGACTCCAAGGGTTGAAAGGATACTTGGATGAACACTTGACATACCTTAGTTGCTAAATTCCTAAAGATTAATGGTGGAATTTTGAGCCTTAAAATTGTAATTTAATCTCCTAGGGTTTTTGTTCTTGAGTGTTTTGAGAAGGAATGAATATAATTTGCTAATTGAGGGCTAAATTTCATGTTATGGGGGCTGAAGGACTTGGGGAAAAAACCCTATTACCCCTGAGGATGCGGTTTTTTAATGACTAAAAACTGAATTGTCGACACACAAACTGACGTACCGCAAGTTAGCATCGATGCGATTGCCAATACGTCGTATTGAGTCCGCATTGATTCACTAGAAATTGCCACTAGGAGCCAAGGAAAATATCAATCGACGCGATAGCCAATGCACCACACCGAGATCACATCGATACACTAGTTTGGATTCCTAAACATGGTTCAAACGAGGTCCAAAAAATACGAAACTCATATAGGAACACCTACTCACATTCCTGATCATGAATTAAGCTAAAGATTGACACTTTAAGGTCATAGAGGTTATGAAATAGTGTAGTCAACTTACGAAGTCCAAAATAATACTAATTCTGAATACTTAGCTAGAATTTTCTAAGCCTCGAACCCCTTGGTAAGATTTTAGGGACTAATTCAAGGTTAGGATTTTGCGGGGTCTTATAATATCTCCCCCTTAGGAACATTCATCTTTGAATAAGACTAACTAAGATGAGAATACTAATAGACTGGATTTAGACACTGGACATGCATAATTGAAGCATGATTTCATGACTGAGATTACTGATATACTAAATTATCATACTAAATATGCATATCTGATGCATGCGTACATAGCTAAACATGATTCATGAATACATGACTGGGATTACTAATAAACAGAGCTTATATACTAGATATGCATGTCTGATGCATGAGTACATGATTGAACTAATTCATGAATGCATGACTGAGTATACAACATTAATTTGTACTATGATCGTAGCTATATCTGAGCATGATATTGAGTAAATTCAAAGAAAAATAGTTACCTTAGGCTAAGTCTGAGTTTGCAGAGAAAAGGTGAGGGTACTTAGTCCGCATATCTGCCTCTGCATCACAAATATCTCCCTCAACGGACTGATTCTGCAAAAGAACTTTGACTAGAGGAACTTCTATGTTCCTCGGTCTACAAATCTAATAATCAAGGATTTTGATTGGAATCTCTTCATAAGAGAGGTTGTTCTGAATATCTCTGCCCTCTATAGGGACTATGGCTACTGGGTCTCCTATGCATTTCTTAAGCAAGGAGACATGGAACATTGGGCGCACTGAAGCTAAGTCTGAAGGCAACTTAAGCTCATAAGCTACCTTTTCAAAATAGCTGAGAATTCGGTAAGGACCGACATATCAGGGACGAAGTTTCCCCTTTTTGTCAAACCTCATCACCTCTTTTTTAGGAGAGATTTTCAAAAATACAAAATCATGAATCTCTAACTCAAGATCATTTACTCAATATGCATGAACGGGAATATGAGAACATAACTAAGCCTAAAATGTGATATAAGAACTGAATATCATGAATAGAACTGAGCCCTTGAATACATGGCTTATGGCTGAGATTAGAACTTGTGGGTCCACCTATGAGTACCCACTAGTCAAAACTGGATTCGTTATGTAAAGAGAAAATGGAAGGTTTAGGTCATGAAAGCTCGGGAATTATAGTGCATCTCCCCCTTGGGACATTATGTACCCTAAAGAATGGTGACTTGGTTGAGATACTAAGGAAAAATTGAGATGATACACAGGGCACCTACGAACTGAATAATGACTGTATATATTGAGGATCTAAAATTGAGGTATGACACTTGAACAAGGCTAAACTCACAACCATATGGTTTCTTGATCTTGGAATAGTTAATTTCATGAGACTTCGGATAGTGCAACTGGATGAAAAGATGGAAAACCAACCATACTAACATTATACACCTAAATGCTAAACTCATTTGCTGGTTTTTGCGGACTAACTTATGCTGACAACTTATATTCGACTGGAGCCCTTTTTTGACACTATTTCTATAGAGTTCTAGTGGCCTTAAGGAGTAGGGAAATCTTGGTGTGGTGTTAATAAGGCATCTGAATAAGAAGTCATCACGTGGCTGCATTTCTATAATATGGAGCAAGGCCTACGAAACGCATCTAAGATAAGCTAATAAGCATTATGCACCCTACTAGCTTGTAATATTAGTCATATTCCTCGATTATTCATCCTTGAATAAAACTAACTAACACTGGACATGCATAATTGAAGCATGATTTCATGACTGAGATTTCTGATATACTAAATTATCATACTGAATATGCATATCTGATGCATGCGTACATAGATAAACATGATTCATGAATACATGACTGGGATTACTAATAAACAGAGCTTATATACTGGATATGCATGTCTGATGCATCAGTACATGATTGAACTAATTAATAAATGCATGACTGAGTATACAACATTAATTTATACTATGATCTTAGCTATATCTGAGCATGAGATTGAGTAAATTCAAAGAAAAACAGTTACCTTAGGCTAAGTCTGAGTTTGCAGAGAAAAGGTGAGGGTACTTAGTCCGCATATCTGCCTCTGCATCCCAAGTATCTCCCTCAACAGACTGATTCTGCAAAAGAACTTTGACTAGAGGAACTTCTATGTTCCTCGGTCTACAAATCTAATAATCAAGGATTTTGACTGGAATCTCTTCATAAGAGAGGTTGTTCTGAATATCTCTGCCCTCTATAGGGACTATGGCTACTGGGTCTCCTATGCATTTCTTAAGCAAGGAGACATGGAACATTGGGCGTACTGAAGCTAAGTCTGAAGGCAACTCAAGCTCGTAAGCTACCTTTTCAAAACAGCTGAGAATTCGGTAAGGACCGACATATCAGGGACTAAGTTTCCCCTTTTTGTCAAACCTCATCACCTCTTTCATAGGAGAGATTTTCAAGAATACAAAATCACCACTCTCCGACTCAAGATCTTTTACTCAATACGTATGAACAGGAATATGAGAACATAACTAAGCCTAAAATGTGATATAAGAACTGAATATCATGAATGGAACTAAGCCCTTGAATACATGGCTTATGGCTGAGATTGGAACTTGTGGGTCCACCTATGAGTACCCACTAGTCAAAACTGGATTCATTATGTAAAGAGAAAATGGAAGGTTTAGGTCATGAAAGCTCGGGGATTATAGTGCATCTCCCCCTTGGGACATTATGTACCCTAAAGAATGGGACTTGGCTGAGATACTAAGGAAAAATTGAGATGATGCACAGGGCACCTACGAACTGAATCATGACTGTATATATTGAGGATCTAAAATTGAGACATGACACTTGAACAGAGCTAAACTCACAACCATATGGTTGCTTGATCTTGGAATAGTTAATTTCATGAGACTTCAGATAGTGCAACTGGATGAAAAGATAGAAACCCAACCATACTAATATTATCCACCTAAATGCTAAACTCAATTGCTGGTTTTTGCGGTCTAACTTATGCTGACAACTTATATTCGACTGGAGCCCTTCTTTGACACTATTTCTATAGAGTTCTAGTGGCCTTAGGGAGTGGGGAAATCTTGGCGTGGTGTTAATAAGGCATCTGAATAAGAAGTCATCACGTGGATGCATTTATATAATATGGAGCAAGGCCTACGAAATGTATCTAAGATGAGTTAATAAGCATTATGCACCCTACTACCTTGTAATCTTAGTCACATTCCTCGATTATTCCCTCAACTAGAATTTTTACTTCATCACTCCATGCATTTCTCTTAAGGCTACTAAAAATATTCACATGGGCACTAAGCATGAACGCATAAACGTACTAACTTATCTGATTAATTAAGTGGCTAATAGCTGAATAATGGTCATGTAGGATTGAATTGTACTTAGTCTGGACTAAAACAGCATGGTATTATGCATATGCGGTAGGGACTGACTGAGTAACATGAGATAACTAAGCATGAATTCTCAAAAACTATATTATTTGAGAATATAAGACCAAGCGTATAACATAATTCTAAAATAGTCTATAAAAACTAATAACTGAATAACTGATAATTGTATGCTATGGTCCAGCAAACCTGAAATTGAACTGAGTTACTGATCTGATTACTGGACTGGCACTAGGACTGAGACTATAACTAAGACCGCAACTGAGACTGTACTGGAACTAAATACTAGGTTCTAATAACTCTACCTACTGAGGTTTGATCTAGACTAAATTCTTCCTCGATGTTCAAGCCTATTCAAATCTCCAAAATATATTTATCCACTTCCACATCAACATGTCATTCAAGCCTATCTTCATAACTACAGCCTCGTGTAAAACTTGCATGAAATAATCTTTTTTTAACATAAAACATTTACTCTCTCTCTCCCTTCTAAGCAACTGCTCATTGCTACATAATTTTGTAAGAAGAGTTCACTGAAGGGTTAAAATATAAGGACCTGAGGTATGAATAAATACTATACAAAACTTGACACTTAACTGAGGTCTGAGAAATAGTAAGTCAACACCATGTAGTTATTAAAAGATCTAAACTAAGGATATGCATGACAAAATTTGAATTTAAGCTATCGCTGGGAGTGTAGCATGGGTCATGGGAACTAAGCATACTGTATAGCATGACATGGATATCGGAGTCATGAGCTGTATGACCTGAGTTTGGAGTTTCTGTATTTATGAAACATGATTCGTAACACTAGGTTAACTGGAACTCTTTATACTAGGAACTGTAAGTGTACATAATTGCTAACATGCACGAGTAAGGGCTATGATCATAGAGCTGACATGTAATACATAAGTGGATATCATGATAACTGATGGTTTTTGAGAGTCTGACGTACAAGTCTGAGATGATCAGTGGGTTTATCCTTATTATGGGAATAGACAAGGGTGTCATCTATGTAGACTATGATGAACATGTCCAAGTACTGCTTGAACACGTGGTTCGTCAAGTCCATGAAAGTTGCTGATGCATTGGTAAGACCAAATGATATGACTAAGAATTTGAAGTGACCATACTGAGTTATGAAGGATGTTTTCGATATGTCACATTCTCAGACCCGAGCTGATGATAGCCTGATCTGAGGTTTATCTTGGAGAAGTAACTGGCACCCTGAAGTTGGTCAAATAAGTCATAGATTCTAGGAAGGGGATACTTATTCTTGACCGTGACTTTATTTAGCTGATGATAGTCAATAACCATTCTGAGAGAACTGTCTTTCTTACACACGAATAAAACTAATGCACCCTACGAGGATATACTAGGTCTGATGAATCCCTTATGTAAGAGATATTTTAATGGTTCTTTTAATTCTCTGAGTTCTGTTAGATCCATTCTATATGGTAGAATAGATATAGTTTGTGTATCTGGAAGAAGGTCTGTTCCAAAGTTGATTTCCTTTTCGAAAGGAATGGTCTATTCTGAAGTTAATTTCCCTTTCGGGAGAAACTCTGAGAAGATCTCAGGATACATATATGGGAATTCATGTGCTACTGATACTGATTCAAGAGTAGGTGTTTCTGATCTTGAGTCTTGGACTCGAACGAAATAGTAGACACATCCCTTAGATATCATCTTTCTTGCCCGAAGGTAAGAAATAAGCTGACGCCTAAGTGCTGAAGTACTACCCCCCACTCTAGGAAGGGTTTATTCAAAAAACTAAACTAGATAATTCTGTTTCTATATTCGACTGAGGAATAGAAGAAATAAAGCTAATCCATGCTGAGAATGACATTAAAATCGATCATCTCTAATTTGACTAAGTATGCAGAAGTGACTTTCTGAGATATCATAACCAGACAGTTTTTGTATACCCATCGAGCAATGATTAATTTACCTACTGAGGTAGTGATTAAGAAAGGTTCTTCTAAGATCTCTGGTCTGACTTTCAAATCGACTGGTATGTAAGGAGTTTTAAAAGATAGAGAAACTCCTTGATCTAATAAGGTATAAATATGTAACTGGAAGATCTATAATTTACCAGTGACCACATCAAGATAAATCTCCTGATCTTGTCTGGACTAGAGTGCATAGATCCTATTTAGGCGTTGCCCACTGGTGGCACTAAAGGGGTACCCTGCTGATTCCAGTGACTGGACTGAGCTGAGGGACGGTTAAACTGACCCTAAGAACCTAAATGAGGATAATATCTTGCATTGTGTCCTGCATTGCCACATCTAAAACATACATCACTGCCAGCTTTACAAAAACACTGATGGTTTCTGCCACATTTCTATCAAAGTGGGTTTTTTCAGGCATTTTTTGGGCTTGACATTATGGCCCTCTTATTCTTTCTCCCCTTTTTCCTATGCCTCTCCTCCCCATCCTATGGAGCATAAGCTATAATCCTAGATAGGATAAAGGCCAGTTAATTATTTTGAGCAATTACTGAATAAGATAAGGCGGTGAAGGCATCTCTAAATTCAGCGTGAGAAACATACTTATTCATGGGATCTACCTGAACAAGCGAAGGGGCTGACTGGTTTTCATTACATCTTTCATTAGTTTCTCAAGAAGTCATGTTTTGGAAGCATTAGGAAGAGATTAATTATATTGAGAGTGTAACTTGAGCTCTTGCTCACTCGCATGACATGAATACTAAAAGAAGGGAAACATTTCATAAAACATCTCG